>NC_044553.1:76114738-76166528 GCF_007565055.1 Rhinopithecus roxellana | reverse complement strand
TAATCTCACAGAGTTTCAACGTATGCTTCAAGAAGCAGTTTGCTTACACTCTTTTCGTGGAATCTGGAAAGTAATATTGAAAGCCCATAGGGGCCCTTGGTGAAAAAGGAAATGTCCTCACATAATAACTACAGAGAAACTTTCTGAGAGATTGCTTTGTGATGTGTGACTTCATCACACAGAGGTCCAACCTCCCTTCTTGGAAATGTTTGCTAACACTGTTCTCGTGGATTCTGCAAAGGTATATTGGGAGCTCATTGAGTCCTAGGGTGAAAAAGGAATTATCCTCCCATAATAACTAAAGAGAAGCTTTCTGAGAAACCGCATTGCCATGTGTGAATGCAACTCACAGAGTTACACGTTTCTCTTCAGTGATCAGCTTGTTAACACAGTTTTCTGGAAATCTGCAATTTGGTATTTCATAGCGCAATGAACCTTACGGTGACAAAGGAAATATTCACAGATGAAAACTGGAACGAAGCTTTCCTAGAAACATCTTGGTGATGTGTGAATTCATCTCACAGAGTTACACTTATGTTTGGTGGAGCAGTCCATTAACACTGTCTATGAGGAAATTGAGAAGGGCTTCCTTGGATCGCATTGAGGCCTACGCTGATAAAGGAAATTTCATCCGTTCAAAACGTGTAAGAAGCTTTCTGAGAAACTTCTTTCTGATCTGTGAATTCATCTCACCGAGTAACAACCTACGCCTCAAGAAGCAGTTTGCTTACACTCTTTTCGTGGAATCTGGAAAGTGATATTTGGTAGACCACAGGGGCCCATGGTGAAAAAGGAAATGTCCTCACATAATAACTACAGAGAAACTTTCTGAGAGATTGTTTTCTGATGTGTGACTTCATCACACAGAGTTCCACCCTTCCCTTCTTGGAACAGTTTGCTAACACTGTTCTCGTGGATTCTGCAAAGGTATATTTGGGAGCTCATTGAGGTCTAGGGTGAACAAGGAATTATCCTCACATAATAAAAAGAGAAGCTTTCTGAGAAAAAGCATTGCCATGTGCGAATGCAACTCACAGAGTTACACGTTTCTCTTTAGTGATCAGCTTGTTAACACAGTTTCTGGAAATCTGCAATATTGTGTTTCATAGCTCAATGAACCTTACGGTGACAAAGGAAATATCCAAAGATGAAAACTGGAAAAAGCTTTCTTAGAAAACTCTTGGTGATGTGTGAATTCATCTCACAGAGTTACACTTATGTTTCGTGGAGCAGTCCATTAACACTGTCTTTGAGGAAGCTGAGAAGGGCTTCCTTGGATCGCATTGAGGCCGACACTGATAAAGGAAATTTCATCCGTTCAAAACGTGAAAGAAGCTTTCTTAGGAACTTCTTTCTGATCTGGGAATTCATCTCACAGAGTTACAACCTATGCCTTTAGAAGCAGTTTGCTAACAGTCTTTTCGTGGTATCTGGAAAGTGATATTTGGAAGCCCATAGGGGCCCATGGTGAAAAAGGAAATGTCCTCACATAATAACTACAGAGAAACTTTCTGAGAGATTGCTTTCTGATGTGTGACTTCATCACACAGTTTTCCACCCTTCCCTTCTTGGAACAGTTTGCTAACACAATTCTCGTGGATACTGCAAAGGAATATTTCGGAGCTCATTGAGGGCTAGGGTGAAATAAGAATTATCCTCACATAATAACTAAAGAGAAGCTTTCCGAGAAACTGCATTGCCAGGTGTGAATGCAACTCACAGAGTTACACGTTTCTCTTCAGTGATCAGTTTGTTAACACAGTTTTCTGGAAATCTGCAATTTGGTATTCATAGCACAATGAACCTTACGGTGACAAAGGAAATATCCACAGATGAAAACTGGAAAAAGCTTTCCTAGAAAACTCTTGGTGATGTGTGAACTCATCTAACAGAGTTACACATATTTTTCGTGGAACAGTCCATTAACACTGTCTTTGAGGAAGCTGAGAAGGGATTCCTTGGATCGCATTGAGGCCTACGCTGATAAAGGAAATTTCATTCGTTCAAAACGTGAAAGAATCTTTCTGAGGAACTTCTTTATGATCTGTGAATTCATCTCACAGATTTACAACCTATGCCTCAAGAAGCAGTTTGCTAACAGTCTTTTCGTGGTATCCGGAAAGTGATATTTGGTAGTCCCTGGGGGCCCATGGTGAAAAAGGAAATGTCCTCACATAATAACTACAGAGAAACTTTCTGAGAGATTGCTTTCTGATGTGTGACTTCATCACACAGAGTTCCCCCCTTCCCTTCTTGGAACAGTTTGCTAACACAATTCTCGTGGATTCTGCAAAGGTATATTTGGGAGCTCATTGAGGGCTAGGGTGAAAAAGGAATTATCCTCACAGATTTACAAAGAGAAGCTTTCTGAGAAACCGCATTGCTTGTGTGAATGCAACTCACAGAGTTACACGTTTTCTTCAGTGATCAGTTTGTTAACACTGATTTTCTGGAAATATGCAGTTTGGTATTTCATAGCGCAATGAACCTTACGGTGACAGATGAAATATCCACAGATGAAAACTTGAAGGAAGGTTTCTAAGAAACTTCTTTGTGATGTGTGAAATCATCTCACAGAGTTACACTTATGTTTCGTGGAGCAGTCCATTAACAATGACTTTGAGGAAGCTGAGAAGCGCTTCTTTGGATGGCATTGAGGCCTACGCTGATAAAGGAAATTTCATCCGTTCAAAACGTGAAAGAAGATTTCTGAGAAACTTCTTTCTGATCTGTGAATTCATCTCACAGAGTTACAACCTATGCCTCAAGACAGTTTGCTTACACTCTTTTCGTGGAATCTGGAAAGTGATGTTGGTAGCCCCTAGGGGCCCATGGTGAAAAAGGAAATGTCCTCACATAATAACTACAGAGAAACTTTCTGAGAGATTGCTTTCTTATGTGTGACTTCATCACAGAGAGTTCCACCCTTCCCTTCTTGGAACAGATTGCTAACTCTGTTGTCTTGGATTTTGCAAAGGTACATTTCGGAGCCTTTAGGGGCCCATAGTGAAAAGGAAGTATCCTCACATGAGAACTAGAGAGAAGCTTTCTGAGAGATTGCTTCTTGATATGTGACTTCGTCACACAGAGTTCCACACTTCCCTTCTTGGAACATTTTGCTAACACTGTTGTCGTGGATTCTGCAAAGTTATATTTCGGAGCTCATTGAGGGCTATTGTGAAAAAGGTAATTGCTTAGATTAAAACTGGATAGATTCTTCTGAGAAACTGCATTGCCATATGTGAATGCAACTCACAGGTTACACATTTCTCTTCAGGATCAGTTCGTTAACACAGTTTTCTGGAAATCTGCAATCAGATACTTCATAGCGCATTGGAGCTTTCGGTGACAGAAGGAAATTTCCTCAGATGAAAAATAGAAAGAAACATTCTTAGAAATTTCTTGGTGACGTGTGACTTCTTCTCTCAGAGTTACCCTTATGTTTCGTGGAGCAGTCCATTAACACTGTCTTGAGGAAACTGAGAAGGGCTTCTTTGGATCACATTGAGGCCTATGCTGATAAAGGAAAGTTCATCTGTTAGAAACGTGAAAGAAACTTCTGAGAAACTTCTATCTGATCCGTGAGTTCATCTGACAGACTTACAACATAGACCTCAGGAAGCAGTTTGCTAACACTCTTTTCGTGGAAACTGCAAAGTCATATTTGGAAGCCCATAGGGGTCCATGGTGAAAAGGAAATATCCTCACATAACAACTAGAGAGAAGCTTTCTGAGAGATTGCTTTCTGATGTGTGACTTCATCACACAGAGTTCCATGTTTTCCTTCTTGGAAGAGTTTGTTAACACTGTTTGTCGTGTATTCTGCTAAGTGATATTTGGGATCCCGTAGTGGCCCATGGTGAAAATAGCAGTATCCTCACATAAGAACTAGATAGAAGCTTGCTGAGAGATTGCTTCTGATTTGTGAATTCATCACACAGAGTTCCACCCTTCCCTTCTTGGAACAGTTTCCTAACACTGTTGTCATGGATTCTGCAAAGTGATATTTGGGATCCCATTGGTTCCCATGGTGAAAAAAGAAGTATCGTCACATAAGAACTAGAGAGAAGCTTTCTGAGAGATTGCTTTCTGATATGTGACTTCGTCAGACAGAGTTCCACCCTTCCCTTCTTAAACAGTTTGCTAAAACTGTTGTCGTGGATACTGCAAAGTGAATATTTGGGAGCTCTTTGAGCGCTATGGTGAAAAAGGAAATATCCTCAGATTAAAACTGGAAAGAAGCCTTCTGAGAATCTGCATTGCCATGTGTGAATGCAACTCACAGAGTTACACGTTTCCCTTCAGTGATCAGTTTGTTAACACAGTTTTCTGGAAATCTGCAATTATATATTCATAGCTCAATGAAGCTTACGGTGACAAGGAAATATCCTCAGATGAAAACTAGAAAGAAGCTTTCTTAGAAATTTCTTGGTGATGTGTGAATTCATGTCACAGAGATACACTTACTTTTCGTCGATCAGGTCCATTAACACTGTCTTTGAGGAACCTGAGAACGGGTTCCTTGATTGCATTGAGGCCTATGCTGATAAGGAAATTTCATCAGTTCAAAACGTGAAAAGAAAATTTCTGAGAAACTTCTCTCTGATCACTGAGTTCATCTCACGGAAATACAACATAGACCTCAGGAAGCAGTTTGCTACATCTTTTCGTGGAGACTGCAAAGTGATATTTGGGAGCCCATAGGGGCCCATGGTGAAAAAGGAAATATCCTCACATAATAACTAGACAGAAACTTTCTGAGAGATTGCTTTCTGAGATGTGACTTCAATCACACAGAGTTCCACCCTTCCCTTCTTCGAAGAGTTTGCTAACACTGTTGTCGTGGACTCTGCAAAGTTACATTTTGGAGCCCATAGGTTCCCATGGTGAAAAAAGAAGTATCCTAACATAAGAACTAAAGAGAAACTTTCTGAGAAATTACTTTCTGATATGTGACTTTCATCACGCAGCGTTCCACCCTTCCTGTCGTGGAACAGTTTGCTAAAACTGTTGTCATGGATTCTGCAAAGTGATATTTGGGAGCTCTTTGAGGCTATGGTGAAAAAGGAATATACTCAGATTAAAAAGTGGAAAGAAGCCTTCTGAGAATCTGCATTTCTATGTATGAATGCAACTCACAGAGTTACACGTTTCTCTTCAGTATCAGTTTGTTACCACAGTTATCTGGAAATTGTAATTAGATACTTCATAGCGTAATGAAGCTTACGGTGACAAAGGAAATATCCTCAGATGAAACTAAAAAAGAAGCATTCTTGGAAACTTCTTGGTGATAGCGTGAATTCTTCTCACATAATTACACTTATGTTTCGTGGAGCAGTCCATTAACACTGACTTTGAGGAAGCTCAGAAGTGCTTCTTTGGATCGCATTGAAGCCTACACTGATAAAGGCAATTTCATCAGTTCAAAAGGTGAAAGAAGCTTTCTGAGAAACTTCTTTCTGATCTGTGAATTCATCACACAGAGTTACAACGTATGCCTCAAGAAGCAGTTTGCTAACACTCTTTTCGTGGAATCTGGAAAGTGATATTTGGTAGCCCATAGGGGCCCATGGTGAAAAAGGAAATGTCCTCACACAATAACTACAGAGAAACTTTCTGAGAGATTGCTTTCTGATGTGTGACTTCATCACGCAGAGTTCCACCCTTCCCTTCTTGGAACAGTTTGCTAACACTGTTCTCGTGGATTCTGCAATGGTATATTTGGGAGCTCATTGAGGGCTAGGGTGAAAAAGGAATTATCCTCACATAAGAACTAAAGAGAAGCTTTCTGAGAAACTGCATTGCCATGTGTGAATGCAATTCACAGAGTTACACGTTTCTCTTCAGTGATCAGTTTGTTAACACAGTTTTCTGGAAATCTGCAATTTGGTATTTCATAGCGGAATGAACCTTACGGTGAGAAAGGAAATATCCTCAGATGAAAACTAGAAAGAAGCTTTCTTAGAAACTTCTTGGTGATGTGTGAATTCATCTCACAGAGTTAGACTTATGTTTCGTGGAGCAGTCCATTCACACTGTCTTGAGGAAGCTGAGAAGGGCTTCCTTGGATTGCATTGAGGCCTACGCTGATAAAGGAAATTTCATCCGCTCAAAACGTGAAAGTAGCTTTCTGAGAAACTTCTTTCTGATCTGTGAATTCATCTCACAGAGGTACAACCTATGCCTCAAGAAGCAGTTTGCTAACACTCTTTTCTTGGAATCTGGAAAGTGATATTTGGCAGCCCTTAGGGGCCCATGGTGAAAAAGGAAATGTCCTCACATAATAACTACAGAGAAAACTTTCTGAGAGATTGTTTTCTGATGTGTGACTTCATCACACGGAGTTCCACACTTCCCTTCTTGGAAACAGTTTGCTAAAACTGTTGTCGTGGATTCTGCAAAGCTATATTTGGGAGCTCATTGAGGGCTAGGGTGAAAACGAATTATCCTCACATAATAACTAAAGAGAAGCTTTCTGAGAAACTGCATTGCCATGTGTGAATGTAACTCACAGAGTTACACGTTTCTCGTCAGTGATCAGTTTGTTAACACAGTTTTCCTGAAATCTGCAATTTGGTATTTCATAGCGCAATGAACCTTACGGTGACAAAGGGAAATATCCACAGATGAAAACTAGAAAGAAGCTTTCTTAGAAAAGTCTTGGTGATGTGTGAATTCATCTCACAGAGTTACACTTATGTGTCGTGGAGCAGTCCATTAACACTGTCTTTGAGGAAGCTGAGAAGGGCTTCCTTGGATCGCATTGAGCACTACACTGATAAAGGATATTTCATCCGTTCAAAACTTGAAAGAAGCTTTCTGAGAAACTTCTTTCTGATCTGTGAATTCATCTCACAGAGTTACAAGCTATTCTCAAGAAGCAGTTTGCTAACACTCTTTTCGTGGAATCTGGCAAAGTGATATTTGGTAGACCATAGGGGCCAATGGTGAAAAAGGAAAGGTCCTCACATAATAACTACAGAGAAACTTTCTGAGAGATTGCTTTCTGATGTGTGACTTCATCACACAGAGTTCCACCCTTCTCTTCTTGGAACAGTTTGCTAACACTGTTCTCGTGGATTCTGCAAAGGTATATTTCGGAGCTCATTGAGTGCTAGGGTGAAAAAGGAATTATCCTCACATAATAACTAAAGAGAAGCTTTCTGAGAAACTGCATTGCCATGTGTGAATGCAACTAACAGAGTTACACGTTTCTCTTCAGGGATCAGTTTGTTAACACAATTTTCTTGAAATCTGCAATTTTGGTATTTCAAAGCGCAATGAACCTTACGGTGACAAAGGAAATATCCACAGCTGAAAACTAGAAAGAAGCTTTCCTAGAAACTTCTTGGTGATGTGTGAATTCATCTCACAGAGTTACACTTATGTTTCGTGGAGCAGTCCATTAACACTGTCTTTGAGGAAGCGGAGAAGGGCTTCCTTGGATCGCATTGAGGCCTACGCTGATAAAGGAAATTTCAATGATTCAAAATGTGAAAGAATGCTTTCTGAGAAACTTCTTTCTGTTCTGTGAATTCATCTCACAGAGTTACAACCTATGCCTCAAGAAGCAGTTTGCTAACACTCTTTCGTAGGAATCTGGAAAGTGATATTTGGTAGCCCATAGGGGCCCATAGTGAAAAAGGAAATGTCCTCACATAATAACTACAGAGAAACTTTCTGAGAGATTGCTTTCTGATGTGTGACTTCATCACACAGAGTTCCACCCTTCCCTTCTTGGAACAGTTTGCTAACACTGTCTCGTGGATTCTGCAAAGTATATTTGGAGCTCATTGAGGCTAGGGTAAAAAAGGAATTATCCTCACATAATAACTAAAGAGAAGCTTTCTGAGAAACTGCATTGCCATGTGTGAATGCAACTCACAGAGTTACACGTTTCTCTTCAGTGATCAGTTTGTTAACACAGTTTTCTGGAAATCTGCAATTTGGTATTCATAGCGCAATGAACCTTACGGTGACAAAGGACATATCCACAGATGAAAACTAGAAAGAAGCTTTCTTAGAAACTTCTTGGTGATGTGTGAATTCATCTCACAGAGTTATGCATTATGTTTCGTGGAGCAGTCCATTAACACTGTCTTTGAGGAAGCTGAGAAGGGCTTCCTTGGATCGCATTGAGGCCTACGCTGATAAAGGAAATTTCATCCGTTCAAAACGTGAAAGAAGCTTTCTGAGAAACTTCTTTCTGATCTGTGAATTCATCTCACAGAGTTACAACCTATGCCTCAAGAAGCAGTTTGCTAACACTCTTTTCGTGGAATCTGGAAAGTGATATTTGGTAGCCCATAGGGGCCCATGGTGAAAAAGGAAATGTCCTCACATAATAACTACAGAGAAACTTTCTGAGAGATTGCTTTCTGATGTGTGACTTCATCACACAGAGTTCCACCCTTCCCTTCTTGGAACAGTTTGCTAACACTGTTCTCGTGGATTCTGCAAAGGTATATTTGGGAGCTCATTGAGGGCTAGGGTGAAAAAGGAATTATCCTCACTATAAAACTAAAGAGAAGCTTTCTGAGAAACTGCATTGCCATGTGTGAATGCAACTCACAGAGTTACACGTTTCTCTTCAGTGATCAGTTTGTTAACACAGGTTTTCTGGAAATCTGCAATTTGGTATTCATAGCGCAATGAACCTTACGGTGACAAAGGAAATATCCACAGATGAAAACTGGAAAGAAGCTTTCTTAGAAACTTCTTGGTGATGTGTGAATTCATCTCACAGAGTTACACTTATGTTTCGTGGAGCAGTCCATTACACTGTCTTGAGGAAGCTGAGAAGGGCTTCCTTGGATCGCATTGAGGCCTACGCTGATAAAGGAAATTTCATCCGTTCAAAACGTGAAAGAAGCTTCTGAGAAACTTCTTTCTGATCTGTGAATTCATCTCACAGAGTTACAACCTATGCCTCAAGAAGCAGTTTGCTAACACTCTTTCGTGGAATCTGGAAAGTGATATTTGGTAGCCCATAGGGTCCATGGTGAAAAAAGAAATGTCCTCACATAATAACTACAGAGAAACTTTCTGAGAGATTGCTTTCTGATGTGTGACTTCATCACACAGAGTTCCACCCTTCCCTTCTTGGAACAAGTTGCTAACACTGTTCTCGTGGATTCTGCAAAGGTATATTTGGGAGCTCATTGAGGGCTAGGGTGAAAAAGGAATTATCCTCACATAATAACTAAAGAGAAGCTTTCTGAGAAACTGCATTGCCATGTTGAATGCAACTCACAGAGTTACACGTTTCTCTTCAGTGATCAGTTTGTTAACACAGTTTTCTGGAAATCTGCTATTTAGGTATTTCATAGCGCAATGAACCTTACGGTGACAAAGGAAATATCCACAGATGAAAACTGGAAAGAAGCTTTCTTAGAAACTTCTTGGTGATGTGTGAATTCATCTCACAGAGTTACACTTATGTTTCGTGGAGCAGTCCATTAACACTGTCTTTGAGGAAGCTGAGAAGGGCTTCCTTGGATCGCATTGAGGCCTACGCTGATAAAGGAAATTTCATCCGTTCAAAACGTGAAAGAAGCTTTCTGAGAAACTTCTTTCTGATCTGTGAATTCATCTCACAGAGTTACAACCTATGCCTCAAGAAGCAGTTTGCTAACACTCTTTTCGTGGAATCTGCAAAGTGATATTTGGTAGCCCATAGGGGCCCATGGTGAAAAAGGAAATGTCCTCACATAATAACTACAGAGAAACTTTCTGAGAGATTGCTTTCTGATGTGTGACTTCATCACACAGAGTTCCACCCTTTCCTTCTTGGAACAGTTTGCTAAAACTGTTCTCGTGGATTCTGCAAAGGTATATTTGGGAGCTCATTGAGGCTAGGGTGAAAAAGGAATTATCCTCACATAATAACTAAAGAGAAGCTTTCTGAGAAACTGCATTGCCATGTGTGAATGCAACTCACAGCGTTACACGTTTCTCTTCAGTGATCAGTTTGTTAACACAGTTTTCTGGAAATCTGTAATTTTGGTATTTCATAGCGCAATGAACCTTATGGTGACAAAGGAAATATCCACAGATGAAAACTGGAAAGAAGCTTTCATTAGAAACTTCTTGGTGATGTGTGAATTCATCTCACAGAGTTATGCTTATGTTTCGTGGAGCAGTCCATTAACACTGTCTTTGAGGAAGCTGAGAAGGGCTTCCTTGGATCGCATTGATGCCTACGTTGATAAAGGAAATTTCATCCGTTCAACACGTGAAAGAAGCTTCTGAGAAACTTCTTTCTGATCTGTGAATTCATCTCACAGAGTTACAACCTATGCCTCAAGAAGCAGTTTGCTAACACTCTTTTCAGTGGAATCTGGAAAGTGATATTTGGTAGCCACAGGGTCCCATGGTGAATAAGGAAATGTCCTCACATAATAACTACAGAGAAACTTTCTGAGAGATTGCTTTCTGATGTGTGACTTTCATCACACAGAGTTCCACCCTTCCCTTCTTGGAACAGTTTGCTAACACTGTTCTCGTGGATTCTGCAAAGGTATATTTGGGAGCTCATTGAGGGCTAGGGTGAAAAAGGAATTATCCTCACATAATAACTAAAGAGAAGCTTCTGAGAAACTGCATTGCCATGTGTGAATGCAACTCACAGAGTTACACGTTTCTCTTCAGTGATCAGTTTGTTAACACAGTTTTCTGGAAATCTGCAATTTGGTATTTCATAGCGCAATGAACCTTACGGTGACAAAGGAAATATCCACAGATGAAAACTAGAAAGAAGCTTTCTTAGAAACTTCTTGGTGATGTGTGAATTCATCTCACAGAGTTACACTTATGTTTCGTGGAGCAGTCCATTAACACTGTCTTTGAGGAAGCTGAGAAGGGCTTCCTTGGATCGCATTGAGGCCTACGCTGATAAAGGAAATTTCATCCGTTCAAAACGTGAAAGAAGCTTTCTGAGAAACTTCTTTCTGATCTGTGAATTCATCTCACAGAGTTACAACCTATGCCTCAAGAAGCAGTTTGCTAACACTCTTTTCGTGGAATCTGGAAAGTGATATTTGGTAGCCCATAGGGGCCCATGGTGAAAAGGGAAATGTCCTCACATAATAACTACAGAGAAACTTTCTGAGAGATTGCTTTCTGATGTGTGACTTCATCACACAGAGTTCCACCCTTCCCTTCTTGGAACAGTTTGCTAACACTGTTCTCGTGGATTCTGCAAACGTATATTTGGAGCTCATTGAGGGCTAGGGTGAAAAAGGAATTATCCTCACATAATAACTAAAGAGAAGCTTTCTGAGAAACTGCATTGCCATGTGTGAATGCTAACTCACAGAGTTACACGTTTCTCTTCAGTGATCAGTTTGTTAACACAGTTTTCTGGAAATCTGCAATTTGGTATTTCATAGCGCAATGAACCTTACGGTGACAAAGGAAATATCCACAGATGAAAACTAGAAAGAAGCTTTCTTAGAAACTTCTTGGTGATGTGTGAATTCATCTCACAGAGTTACACTTATGTTTCGTGGAGCAGTCCATTAACACTGTCTTTGAGGAAGCTGAGAAGGGCTTCCTTGGATCGCATTGAGGCCTACGCTGATAAGGAAATTTCATCCGTTCAAAACGTGAAAGAAGCTTTCTGAGAAACTTCTTTCTGATCTGTGAATTCATCTCACAGAGTTACAACCTATGCCTCAAGAAGCAGTTTGCTAACACTCTTTTCGTGGAATCTGGAAAGTGATATTTGGTAGCCCATAGGGGCCCATGGTGAAAAAGGAAATGTCCTCACATAATAACTACAGAGAAACTTTCTGAGAGATTGCTTTCTGATGTGTGACTTCATCACACAGAGTTCCACCCTTCCCTTCTTGGAACAGTTTGCTAACACTGTTCTCGTGGATTCTGCAAAGGTATATTTGGGAGCTCATTGAGGGCTAGGGTGAAAAAGGAATTATCCTCACATAATAACTAAAGAGAAGCTTTCTGAGAAACTGCATTGCCATGTGTGAATGCAACTCACAGAGTTACACGTTTCTCTTCAGTGATCAGCTTGTTAACACAGTTTTCTGGAAATCTGCAATTTGGTATTTCATAGCGCAATGAACCTTACGGTGACAAAGGAAATATCACAGATGAAAACTAGAAAGAAGCTTTCTTAGAAACTTCTTGGTGATGTGTGAATTCATCTCACAGAGTTACACTTATGTTTCGTGGAGCAGTCCATTAACACTGTCTTTGAGGAAGCTGAGAAGGGCTTCCTTGGATCGCATTGAGGCCTACGCTGATAAAGGAAATTTCATCCGTTCAAAACGTGAAAGAAGCTTTCTGAGAAACTTCTTTCTGATCTGTGAATTCATCTCACAGAGTTACAACCTATGCCTCAAGAAGCAGTTTGCTAACACTCTTTTCGTGGAATCTGGAAAGTGATATTTGGTAGACCACAGGGGCCCATGGTGAAAAAGGAAATGTCCTCACATAATAACTACAGAGAAACTTTCTGAGAGATTGCTTTCTGATGTGTGACTTCATCACACAGAGTTCCACCCTTCCCTTCTTGGAACAGTTTGCTAACACTGTTCGTCGTGGATTCTGCAAAGGTATATTTGGGAGCTCATTGAGGGCTAGGGTGAAAAAGGAATTATCCTCACATAATAACTAAAGAGAAGCTTTCTGAGAAAACTGCATTGCCATGTGTGAATGCAACTCACAGAGTTACACGTTTCTCTTCAGTGATCAGTTTGTTAACACAGTTTTCTGGAAATCTGCAATATTGGTATTTCATAGCGCAATGAACCTTACGGTGACAAAGGAAATATCCACAGATGAAAACTGGAAAGAAGCTTTCTTAGAAACTTCTTGGTGATGTGTGAATTCATCTCACAGAGTTACACTTATGTTTCGTGGAGCAGTCCATTAACACTGTCTTTGAGGAAGCTGAGAAGGGCTTCCTTGGATCGCATTGAGGCCTACACTGATAAAGGAAATTTCATCCGTTCAAAACGTGAAAGAAGCTTTCTTAGGAACTTCTTTCTGATCTGGGAATTCATCTCACAGAGTTACAACCTATGCCTTAGAAGCAGTTTGCTAACAGTCTTTTCGTGGTATCTGGAAAGTGATATTTGGAAGCCCATAGGGGCCCATGGTGAAAAAGGAAATGTCCTCACATAATAACTACAGAGAAACTTTCTGAGAGATTGCTTTCTGATGTGTGACTTCATCACACAGAGTTTCCACCCTTCCCTTCTTGGAACAGTTTGCTAACACAATTCTCGTGGATACTGCAAAGGAATATTTCGGGAGCTCATTGAGGGCTAGGGTGAAATAAGGAATTATCCTCACATAATAACTAAAGAGAAGCTTTCCGAGAAACTGCATTGCCAGGTGTGAATGCAACTCACAGAGTTACACGTTTCTCTTCAGTGATCAGTTTGTTAACACAGTTTTCTGGAAATCTGCAATTTGGTATTTCATAGCACAATGAACCTTACGGTGACAAAGGAAATATCCACAGATGAAAACTAGGAAAAAGCTTTCTAGAAAACTTCTTGGTGATGTGTGAACTTCATCTAACAGAGTTACACTTATGTTTCGTGGAGCAGTCCATTAACACTGTCTTTGAGGAAGCTGAGAAGGGCTTCCTTGGATCGCATTGAGGCCTACGCTGATAAAGGAAATTTCATTCCGTTCAAAACGTGAAAGAAGCTTTCTGAGAAACTTCTTTATGATCTGTGAATTCATCTCACAGATTTACAACCTATGCCTCAAGAAGCAGTTTGCTAACACTCTTTTCGTGGTATCCTGGAAAGTGATATTTGGTAGCCCTAGGGGCCCATGGTGAAAAAGGAAATGTCCTCACATAATAACTACAGAGAAACTTTCTGAGAGATTGCTTTCTGATGTGTGACTTCATCACACAGAGTTCCACCCTTCCCTTCTTGGAACAGTTTGCTAACACTATTCTCGTGGATTCTGCAAAGGTATATTTGGGAGCTCATTGAGGGCTAGGGTGAAAAAGGAATTATCCTCACATTAATAACTAAAGAGAAGCTTTCTGAGAAACTGCATTGCCATGTGTGAATGCAACTCACAGAGTTACACGTTTCTCTTCAGTGATCAGTTTGTTAACACAGTTTTCTGGAAATCTGCAATTTGGTATTTCATAGCGCAATGAACCTTACGGTGACAAGGAAATATCCACAGATGAAAACTAGAAAGAAGCTTTCTTAGAAACTTCTTGGTGATGTGTGAATTCATCTCACAGAGTTACACTTATGTTTCGTGGAGCAGTCCATTAACACTGTCTTTGAGGAAGCTGAGAAGGGCTTCTTTGGATCGCATTGAGGCCTACGCTGATAAAGGAAATTTCATCCGTTCAAAACGTGAAAGAAGCTTTCTGAGAAACTTCTTTCTGATCTGTGAATTCATCTCACAGAGTTACAAACCTATGCCTCAAGAAGCAGTTTGCTAACACTCTTTTCGTGGAATCTGGAAAGTGATATTTGGTAGCCCATAGGGGCCCATGGTGAAAAAGGAAATGTCCTCACATAATAACTACAGAGAAACTTTCTGAGAGATTGCTTTCTGATGTGTGACTTCATCACACAGAGTTCCACCCTTCCCTTCTTGGAACAGTTTGCTAACACTGTTCTCGTGGATTCTGCAAAGGTATATTTGGGAGCTCATTGAGGGCTAGGGTGAAAAAGGAATTATCCTCACATAATAACTAAAGAGAAGCTTTCTGAGAAACTGCATTGCCATGTGTGAATGCAACTCACAGAGTTACACGTTCTCTTCAGTGATCAGTTTGTTAACACAGTTTTCTGGAAATCTGCAATTTGGTATTTCATAGCGCAATGAACCTTACGGTGACAAAGGAAATATCCACAGATGAAAACTAGAAAGAAGCTTTCTTAGAAACTTCTTGGTGATGTGTGAATTCATCTCACAGAGTTACACTTATGTTTCGTGGAGCAGTCCATTAACACTGTCTTTGAGGAATGCTGAGAAGGACTTCCTTGGATCGCATTGAGGCCTACGCTGATAAAGGAAATTTCATCCGTTCAAAACGTGAAAGAAGCTTTCTGAGAAACTTCTTTCTGATCTGTGAATTCATCTCACAGAGTTACAACCTATGCCTCAAGAAGCAGTTTGCTAACACTCTTTTCGTGGAATCTGGAAAGTGATATTTGGTAGCCCATAGGGGCTCATGGTGAAAAAGGAAATGTCCTCACATCATAACTACAGAGAAACTTTCTGAGAGATTGCTTTCTGATGTGTGACTTCATCACACAGAGTTCCACCCGTCACTTCTTGGAACAGTTTGCTAACACTGTTCTCGTGGATTCTGCAAAGGTATATTAGGGAGCTCATTGAGGGCTAGGGTGAAAAAGGAATTATCCTCACATAATACCTAAAGAGAAGCTTTCTGAGAAAGCGCATTGCCATGTGTGAATGCAACTCACAGAGTTACACGTTTCTCTTCAGTGATCAGTTTGTTAACACAGTTTTCTGGAAATCTGCAATTTGGTATTTCATAGCGCAATGAACCTTACTGGTGACAAGGAAATATCCACAGATGAAAACTAGAAAGAAGCTTTCTTAGAAACTTCTTGGTGAGATGTGAATTCATCTCACAGAGTTACAGTTATGTTTCGTGGAACAGTCCATTAACACTGTCTTTCAGGAAGCTGAGAAGGACTTCCTTGGATCGCATTGCGGCTTACGCTGATAAAGGAAATTTCATCCGTTCAAAACGTGAAAGAAGCTTTCTGAGAAATTTCTTTCTGATCAGTGAATTCATCTCACAGAGTTACAAACTATGCCTCAAGAAGTAGTTTGCTAACACCCTTTCGTGGAATCTGGAAAGTGATATTTGGTAGCCCATTGGGTCCTATGGTGAAAAAGGAAATGTCCTCACATAATAACTACAGAGAAACTTTCTGAGAGATTGCTTTCTGATGTGTGACTTCATCACACAGAGTTCCACCCTTCCCTTCTTGGAACAGTTTGCTAACAGTGTTGTCGTGGATTCTGCAATGGTATATTTGGGAACTCATTTGGGGCGAGGGTGAAAAAGGAATTGTCCCCACAGAATAACTAAAGAGAAGCTTTCTGAGAAACTGCATTGCCATGTGTGAATGCAACTCACAGAGTTACATGTTTCTCGTCAGTTATCAGTTTGTTAACACAGTTTTCTGGAAATCTGCAATTTCGTATTGCATAGCGCAATGAACCTTACGGTGACAAAGGAAATATCCACAGATGAAAACTAGAAAGAAGCTTTCTTAGAAACCTCTTGGTGATTTGTGAATTCATCTCACAGAGTTACACTTATGTTTCTTGGAGCAGTCCATTAACACTGTCTTTGAGGAAGCTGAGAAGGGCTTCTTTGGATCGCATTGAGGCCTACGCTGATAAAGGAAATTTCATCCATTCAAAACGTGAAAGAATCTTACTGAGAAACTTGTTTCTGATCTGTGAATTCATCTCACAGAGGTACAAGCTATGCCTCAAGAAGCAGTTTGCTAACACTCTTTTCGTGGAATCTGGAAAGTGATATTTGGTAGCCCATAGGGTCCCATGGTGAAAAAGTAAACGTCCTTACATAATAACTACAGAGAAACTTTCTCAGAGATTGCATTCTGATGTGTGACTTCATCACACAGAGTTCCACCCTTCCCCTCTTGGAACAGTTTGCTAACACTGTTGTCGTGGATTCTGCAAAGGTATATTTGGGAGCCCATTGAGGGCTTGGGTGAAAAAGGAATTATCCTCACATAATAATTAAGAGAAGCTTTCTGAGAAACTGCATGGCCATGTGTGAATGCAACTCACAGAGTTACACGTTTCTCTTCAGTGATTAGTTTGTTAACACAGTTTTCTGGAAATCTGCAATTTGGTATTTCATAGCGTAATGAATCTTACGGTGACAAAGGAAATATCCACAGATGAAAACTAGAAAGAAGCTTTCTTACAAACTTCTTGGTGAGATGTGAATTCATCTCACAGAGTTACACTTATGTTTCGCGGAGCAGTCCATTAACACTGTCTTTCAGGAAGCTGAGAAGGACTCCCTTGGAACGCATTGCGGCCTACGCTGATAAAGGAAATTTCATCCGTTCAAAACGTGAAAGAAGCTTTCTGAGAAACTTCTTTCTGATCTGTGAATTCATCTCAGAGAGTTACAAACTATGCCTCAAGAAGCAGTTTGCTAACACTATTTTCGTGGAATCTGGAAAGCTTCATTTGGTAGCCCTTCGGGTCCTATGGTGAAAAAGGAAATGTCCTCACATAATAACTACAGAGAAACTTTCTGAGAGATTGCTTTCTGATGTGTGACTTCAGCTCACAGAGTTCCACCCGTCCCTTCGTGGAATTGTTTGCTAACAGTGTTGTCGTGGATTCTGCAAAGATATCTTTGGGAGCTCATTGAGGGCTAGGGTGAAAAACGAATTATCCCCACAGAATAACTAAGGAGAAGCTTTCTGAGAAACGGCATTTCCATGTGTGAATGCAACTCACAGAGTTATACGTTACTCTTCAGTTATCAGTTTGTTAACACAGTTTTCCGGAAATCTGCTATTTGGCATTTCATAGCGCAATGAACCTTACAGTGACAAAGGAAATATCCACAGATGAAAACCAGAAAGAAGCTTTCTTAGAAACTTCTTGGTGATGTGTGAATTCATCTCACAGAGTTACACTTATGTTTCGTGGAGCAGTCAAATAACACTGTCGTTGAGGAAGCTGAGAAGGGCTTCCTTGGATCGCATTGAGGCCTAAGCTGATAAGGGAAATTTCATCCCTTCAACACGTGAAAGAAGCTTTCTGAGAAACTTCTTTCTGATCTGTGAATTCATCTCACAGAGTTACAACCTATGCCTCAAGAAGCAGTTGGTAACACTCTTTTCGTGGAATCTGGAAAGTGATATTTGGTAGCCCATAGGGGCCCATGGTGAAAAAGAATATGTCTTCACATAATAACTACAGAGAAACTTTCTGAGAGATTGCTTTCTGATGTGTGACTTCATCACACAGTTTTCCACCGTTCCCTTCTTGGAACAGTTTGCTAACACTGTTCTCGTGGATTCTACAAAGGTATATTTGGGAGCTCATTGAGGGCTAGGGTGAAAAAGGAATTATCCTCACAGAATAACTAAAGAGAAGCTTTCTGAGAAACTGCATTGCCATGTGTGAATGCAACTCACAGAGTTACATGTTTCTCTTTAGTGATCAGTTTGTTAACACAGTTTTCTGGAAATCTGCAATTTGGTATTTCATAGCGTAATGAATCTTACGGTGACAAAGGAAATATCCACAGATGAAAAGTGGAAGGAAGCTTTCTTAGAAACTTCCTGGTGATGTGTGAATTCATCCCACAGAGTTACACTTATGTTTCGTGGAGCAGTCCATTAACACTGTCTTTGAGGAAGGTGAGAAGGGCTTCCTCGGATCGCATTGCGTCCTACGCTGATAAAGGAAATTTCATCCGTTCAAAACGTGAAAGAAGCTTTCTGAGAAACTTCTTTCTGATCTGTGAATTCATCTCACAGTGTTACAACCTATGCCTCAAGAAGCAGTTTGCTAACACTCTTTTTATGCAATGTGGAAAGTGATATTTGGTAGCCCATTGGGACCCATGGTGAAAAAGGAAATGTCCTCACATAATAACTACAGAGAAACTTTCTGAGAGATTGCTTTCTGATGTGTGGCTTCATCACACAGAGTTCCACCCTTCCCTTCTTGGAACAGATTGCTAACACTGTTCTCGTGGATTCTGCAAAGGTATATTTGGGAGCACATTGAGGGCTAGGGTGAAAAAGGAATTATCCTCACATAATAACTGAAGAGAAGCTTTCCAAGAGACTGCATTGCCATTGGTGAATGCAACTCACAGAGTTACACGTTTCTCTTCATTGATCAGTTTCTTAACACAGTTTTCTGGAAATCTGAATTTTGGTATTTCATAGCGCAATGAACCTTACGGTAACAAAGGAAATATCCACAGATGAAACAGGAAGGAAGCTTTCTTAGAAACTTCTTGGTGATGTGTGAATTCATCTCACAGAGTTACACTTATGTTTCGTGGAGCAGTCCATTAACACTGTCGTTGAGGAAGCTGAGAAGGGCTTCCTTGGATCGCATTGAGGCCTACGCTGATAAAGGAAATTTCATCCGTTCAAAACGTGAAAGAAGCTTTCTGAGAAACTTCTTTCTGATCTGTGAATTCATGTCACAGAGTTACAACCTATGCCTCAAGAAGCAGTTTGCTAACACTCTTTTCGTGGAATCTGGAAAGTGATATTTGGTAGCCCATAGGGGCCCATGGTGAAAAAGGAAATGTCCTCACATAATAACTACAGAGAAACTTTCTGAGAGATTGCTTTCTGATGTGTGACTTCATCACACAGAGTTCCACCCTTCCCTTCTTGGAACAGTTTGCTAACACTGTTCTCGTGGATTCTGCAAAGGTATATTTTGGTGTTGATTGAGGGCTAGGGTGAAAAAGGAATTCTCCTCACAAAATAACTAAAGAGAAGCTTTCTGAGAAACTGCATAGCCATGTGTGAATGCAACTCACAGAGTTTCACGTTTCTCTTCAGTGATCAGTTTGTTAACACAGTTCTCTGGAAATCTGCAATTTGGTATTTCATAGCGCAATGAAACTTACGGTGACCAAGGAAATATCCACATATGAAAACTGGAAACTAACTTTCATGTAAACTTTTTGGTGATGTGCGAATTCATCTCACAGAGTTACAGTTATGTTTCGTGGAGCAGTCCATTAACACTGTCTGTTAGGAAGCTGAGAAGGGCTTCCTTGGATCGCATTGAGGCATACGCTGATAAAGGAAATTTCATCCGTTCAAAACGTGAAACAAGCTTTCTTGGAATCTTCTTGGTGATGTGTGAATTCATCGCACAGAGTTATGCTTATGTTTCGAGGAGCAGTCCATTGACACTGTCTTTGAGGAAGGTGAGAAGGGCTTCCTCGGATCGCATTGCGTCCTACGCTGATAAAGGAAATTTCATCCGTTCAAAACGTGAAAGAAGCTTTTTGAGATCCTTTTTTCTGATCTGTGAATTCATCTCAGAGAGTTACAAACTATGCCTCAAGAAGCAGTTTGCTAACACTCTTTTCGTGGGATCTGGAAAGTGATATTTGTTAGCCCATAGGGGCCCATGGTGAAAAAGGAGAATTCCTCAATTAATAAATACAGAGAAAGTTCTGAGAGATTGCTTTCTGATGTGTGACTTCATCACACAGAGTTCCACCCTTCCCTTCTTGGAACAGTTTGCTAACACTGTTCTCGTGGATTCTGCAAAGGTATATTTGGGAGCTCATTGTGGGCTAGGGTGAAAAAGGAATTATCCTCACATAATAACTAAACAGAAGCTTTCTGAGAAACTGCATTGCCATGTGTGAATTCATCTCACAGTGTTACACTTATGTTTCGTGGACCAGTCCATTAACACTGTCTTTGAGGAAGGTGAAAAGCGCTTCCTGCGATCGCATTGCATCCTACGCTGATAAAGGAAATTTCATCCATTCAAAACGTGAAAGAAGCTTTTTGAGAAACTTCTTTCTGATCTGTGAATTCCTCTCAGAGAGTTACAACCTATGCCTCAAGAAGCAGTTTGCTAACACTCTTTTCGTGTAATCTGGAAAGTAATATGTGGTAGCCCATTGGGGCCCATGGTGAAAAAGGAAATGTCCTCAAATAATAACTACAGAGAAACTTTCTGAGAGATTACTTTCTGATGTGTGACTTCATCACTCAGAGTTCCACCCTTCCCTTCTTGGAACAGTTTGCTAACACTGTTCTCGTGGATTCTGCAAAGGTATATTTGGGAGTTCATTGAGTTCTAGGGTGAAAAAGGAATTATCCTCACATAATAACGAAAGAGAAGCTTTCTGAGAACTTGCATAGCCATGTGTGAATGCAACTCACCTAGTTACACGTTTCTCTTCAGTGATCAGTTTGTTAACACAGTTTTCTGGAAATCTGCAATTTGCTATTTCATAGCGCAATGAACCTGACGGTGACAAAGGAAATATCCACAGATGAAAACTAGAAAGAAGCTTTCTTAGAGACTTCTTGGTGATGTGTGAATTCATCTCACAGAGTTACACTTATGTTTCGTGGAGCAGTCCATTAACACTGACCTTGAGGAAGCTGAGAAGGGCTTCCTTTGATGGCATTGAGGCCTACAAGGATCAAGGAAATTTCATCCGTTCAAAATGTGAAAGAAGCTTTCCGAGAAACTTTTTCTGATCTGTGAATTCATCTCACAGAGTTACAACCTACGCCTCAAGAAGCAGTTTGCTAACACTCTTTTCGTGGAATCTGGAAAGTGATATTTGCTGGCACACAGGGGCCCATGGTGAAAAAGGAAATGTCCTCCCATAATAACTACAGAGAGACTTTCTGAGAGATTGCTTTCTGATTTGTGACTTCATGACACAGAGTTCCACACTTCCCTTCTTGGAACAGTTTGCTAACTCTGTTCTCGTGGATTCTGCAAATGTATATTTGGGAGCTCATTGAGGGCTAGGGTGAAAAAGGAATTATCCTCACATAATAACTAAAGAGAAACTTTCTGAGAAACCGCATTGCCATGTGTGAATGCAACACACAGGGTTACACGCTTCTCTTCAGTGATCAGTTTCTTAACACAGTTTTCTGGAAATCTGCAATTTGGTATTTCATAGCGCAATGAACCTTACGGTGACAAAGGAAATATCCACAGATGAAAACTGGAAAGAAGCTTTCTTAGAAACTTCTTGGTGATGTGTGAATTCATCTCACAGGGTTACACTTATGCTTCGTGGAGCAGCCCATTAACACTCTCGTTGAGGAAGCTGAGAAGGGCTTCCTTGGATCGCATTGAGGCCTACGCTGATAAAGGAAATTTCATCCGTTCAAAACGTGAAAGAAGCTTTCTGAGAAACTTCTTTCTGATCTGTGAATTCATGTCACAGAGTTACAACCTATGCCTCAAGAAGCAGTTTGCTAACACTCTTTTCGTGGAATCTGG
Organism: Rhinopithecus roxellana; assembly: GCF_007565055.1. Lineage (NCBI taxonomy): Eukaryota > Metazoa > Chordata > Mammalia > Primates > Cercopithecidae > Rhinopithecus > Rhinopithecus roxellana. The sequence continues at coordinate 76,144,508 of NC_044553.1, read as the reverse complement.
AAAGTGATATTTGGTAGCCCATAGGGGCCCATGTTAAAAAAAGGAAATGTCCTCACATAATAACTACAGAGAAACTTTCTGAGAAATTGCTTTCTGATGTGTGACTTCATCACACAGAGTTCCACCCTTCCCTTCTTGGAACAGTTTGCTAACACTGTTCTCGTGGATTCTGCAAAGGTATATTTTAGAGTTGATTGAGGGCTAGGGTGAAAAAGAAATTCTCCTCACATAACAACTAAAGAGAAGCTTTCTGAGAAACTGCATGGCTAGGTGTGAATGCAACTCACAGAGTTACACGCTACTCTTTAGTGATCAGTTTGTTAACACAGTTTTCTGGAAAACTGCAATTTGGTATTTCGTAGCGCAATGAACCTTACGGTGGCAAAGGAAATATCCACAGATGAAAACTAGTAAGAATCTTTCTTAGAAACTTCTTGGTGATGTGTGAATTTATCTCACAGAGTTACACTTATGTTTCGTGGAGCAGTCCATTAACACTGTCTTTGAGGAAGCTGAGAAGGGCTTCCTTGGATCGCATTGAGGCCTACGCTGATAAAGGAAATTTCATCCGTTCAAAACGTGAAAGAAGCTTTCTGAGAAACTTCTTTCTCAACTGAGAATTCATCTCACAGAGTTACAACCCATTCCTCCAGAAGCAGTTTGCTCACACTGTTTTCGTGGAACCTGGAAAGTGATATTTGGTAGCCCATAGGGGCCCATGGTGAAAAAGGAAATGTCCTCACATAATAACTACAGAGAGACTTTCTGAGAGATTGCTTTCTGATGTGTGACTTCATCACACAGAGTTCCACCCTTCCCTTCTTGGAACAGTTTGATAACACTGTTCTCGTGGATTCTGCAAAGGTATATTTGGGAGCTCATTGAGGGCTAGGGTGAAAAAGGAATTATCCTCACATAACAACTAAAGAGAAGCTTTCTGAGAAACTGCATTGCCAAGTGTGAATGCAACTCACAGAGTTACACGTTTCTCTTCAGTGATCAGTTTGTTAACACAGTTTTCTGGAAATCTGCAATTTGGTATTTCATAGCGCAATGAACCTTACGGTGACAAAGGAAATATCCACAGATGAAAACTAGAAAGAAGCTTTCTTAGAAACTTCTTGGTGATGTGTGAATTCATCTCACAGAGTTACACTTATGTTTCGTGGAGCAGTCCATTAACACTGTCTTTGAGGAAGCTGAGAAAGGCTTCCTTGGATCGCATTGAGGCCTACACTGATAAAGGAAATTTCATCCGTTCAAAACGTGAAAGAAGCATTCTGAGAAACTTCTTTCTCATCTGTGAATTCATCTCACAGAGATACAACCTATGCCTCCAGAAGCAGTTTGCTAACACTGTTTTCGTGGAATCTGGAAAGTGATATTTGGTAGCCCATAGGGGCCCATGGTGAAAAAGGAAATATCCTCACATAATAACTACAGAGAGAACTTTCTGAGAGATTGCTTTCTGATGTGTGACTTCATTCCACAGAGTTCCACCCGTCCCTTCTTGGAACAGTTTGCTAACACTGTTCTCGTGGATTCTGCAAAGGTATATTTGGGAGCTCATTGAGGGCTAGGGTGCAAAAGGAATTATCCTCACATAGCAACTAAAGAGAAGCTTTCTGAGAAACTGCATTGCCATGTGTGAATGCAACTCAGAGAGTTACACGTTTCTCTTCAGTGATCAGTTTGTTAACACAGTTTTCTGGAAAACTGCAATTTGGTATTTCGTAGCGCAATGAACCTTACGGTGGCAAAGGAAATATCCACAGATGAAAACTGGAAAGAAGCTTTCTTAGAAACTTCTTGGTGATGTGTGAATTCATCTCACAGAGTTACACTTATGTTTCGTGGAGCAGTCCATTAACACTGTCTTTGAGGCAGCTGAGAAGGGCTTCCTTGGATCGCATTGAGGCCTATGCTGATAAAGGAAATTTCATCCGTTCAAAACCTGAAAGAAGCTTTCTGACAAACTTCTTTCTGATCTGTGAATTCATCTCACAGAGGTACAACCTATGCCTCAAGAAACAGTTTGCTAACACTCTTTTCGTGGAACCTGGAAAGTGATATTTGGTAGCCCTTAGGGCCCATGGTGAAAATGGAAATGTCCTCACATAATAACTACAGAGAAACTTTCTGAGAGATTGCTTTCTGATGTGTGACTTCATCACACAGAGTTCCACCCTCCTTGGAACAGTTTGCTAACACTGTTCTCGTGGCTTCTGCAAAGGTATATTTGGGAGCTCATTGAGGGCTAGGGTGAAAAAGGAATTATCCTCACATAACAACTAAAGAGAATCTTTCTGAGAAACTGCATTGCCATGTGTGAATGCAACTCACAGAGTTACACGCTTTCTCTTCAGTGATCAGTTTGTTAACACAGTTTTCTGGACATCTGCAATTTGGTATTTCATAGCGCAATGAACCTGACGGTGACAAAGGAAATATCCCACAGATGAAAACTAGAAAGAAGCTTTCTCAGAAACTTCTTGGTGATGTGTGAATTCATCTCACAGAGTTACACTTATGTTTCGTGGAGAAGTCATTAACACTGTCTTTGAGGAAGCTGAGAAGGGCTTCCTTGGATCGCATTGAGGCCTACGCTGATAAAGGAAATTTCATCCGTTCAAAACGTGAAAGAAGCTTTCTGAGAAACTTCTTTCTGATCTGTGAATTCATCTCACAGAGTTACAACCTATGCCTCAAGAAGCAGTTTGCTAACACTCTTTTCGTGGAATCTGGAAAGTGATATTTGGTAGCCCATAGGGGCCCATGGTGAAAAAGGAAATGTCCTCACATAATAACTACAGAGAAACTTTCTGAGAGATTGCTTTCTGATGTGTGACTTCATCACACAGAGTTCCACCCTTCCCTTCTTGGAACAGTTTGCTAACACTGTTCTCGTGGATTCTGCAAAGGTATATTTGGGAGCTCACTGAGGGCTAGGGTGAAAAAGGAATTATCCTCACATGACAACTAAAGAGAAGCTTTCTGAGAAACTGCATTGCCATGTGTGAATGCAACTCAGAGAGTTACACGTTTCTCTTCAGTGATCAGTTTGTTAACACAGTTTTCTGGAAAACTGCAATTTGGTATTTCGTAGCGCAATGAACCTTACGGTGGCAAAGGAAATATCCACAGATGAAAACTGGAAAGAAGCTTTCTTAGAAACTTCTTGGTGATGTGTGAATTCATCTCACAGACTTACACTTATGTTTCGTCTAGCAGTCCATTAACACTGCCTTTGAGGAAGCTGGGAAGGGCTTCCTTGGATCGCATTGAGGCCTACGCTGATAAAGGAAATTTCATCCGTTCAAAACGTGAAAGAAGCTTTCTGAGAAACTTCTTTCTGATCTGTGAATTCATCTCACAGAGTTACAACCTATGCCTCCAGAAGCAGTTTGCTAACACTGTTTTCGTGGAACCGGGAAAGTGATATTTGGTAGCCCTTAGGGGCCCATGGTGAAAAAGGAAATGTCCTCAAATCATAACTACAGAGAAACTTTCTGAGAGATTGCTTTCTGATGTGTGACTTCATCACACAGAGTTCCACGCTTCCCTTCTTGGAACAGTTTGCTAACACTGTTCTCGTGGATTCTGCAAAGGTATATTTGGGAGCTCATTGAGGGCTAGGGTGAAAAAGGAATTATCCTCACATAACAACTAAAGAGAAGCTTTCTGAGAAACTGCATTGCCAGGTGTGAATGCAACTCACAGAGTTACACGTTTCTCTTCAGTGATCAGTTTGTTAACAAAGTTTTCTGGAAATCTGCAATTTGGTATTTCATAGCGGAATGAACCTTACGGTGACAAAGGAAATATCCACAGATGAAAACTAGAAAGAAGCTTTCTTAGAAACTTCTTGGTGATGTGTGAATTCATCTCACAGACTTACACTTATGTTTCGTCTAGCAGTCCATTAACACTGCCTTTGAGGAAGCTGAGAAGGGCTTCCTTGGATCGCATTGAGGCCTACGCTGATAAAGGAAATTTCATCCGTTCAAAACGTGAAAGAAGCTTTCTGAGAAACTTCTTTCTGATCTGTGAATTCATCTCACAGAGTTAGAACCTATGCCTCCAGAAGCAGTTTGCTAACACTCTTTTCGTGGAATCTGGAAAGTGCTATTTGGTAGCCCATAGGGGCCCATGGTGAAAAAGGAAATGTCCTCACATCATAACTACAGAGAAACTTTCTGAGAGATTGCTTTCTGATGTGTGACTTCATCACACAGAGTTCCACCCTTCCCTTCTTGGAACAGTTTGCTAACACTGTTCTCGTGGATTCTGCAAAGGTATATTTGGGAGCTCATTGAGGGCTAGGGTGAAAAAGGAATTATCCTCACATAACAACTAAAGAGAAGCTTTCTGAGAAACTGCATTGCCATGTGTGAATGCAACTCACAGAGTTACACGTTTCTCTTCAGTGATCAGTTTGTTAACACAGTTTTCTGGAAATCTGCAATTTGGTATTTCATAGCGCAATGAACCTTACGGTGACAAAGGAAATATCCACAGATGAAAACTAGAACGAAGCTTTCTTAGAAACTTCTTGGTGATGTGTGAATTCATCTCACAGAGTTACACTTATGTTTCGTGGAGCAGTCCATTAACACTGTCTTTGAGGAAGCTGAGAAGGGCTTCCTTGGATCGCATTGAGGCATACGCTGATAAAGGAAATTTCATCCGTTCAAAACGTGAAAGAAGCTTTCTGAGAAACTTCTTTCTGATCTGTGAATTCATCTCACAGAGTTACAACCTATGCCTCCAGAAGCAGTTTGCTAACACTGTTTTCGTGGAACCTGGAAAGTGATATTTGGTAGCCCTTAGGGGCCCATGGTGAAAAAGGAAATGTCCTCACATCATAACTACAGAGAAACTTTCTGAGAGATTGCTTTCTGATGTGTGACTTCATCACACAGAGTTCCACGCTTACCTTCTTGGAACAGTTTGCTAACACTGTTCTCGTGGATTCTGCAAAGGTATATTTGGGAGCTCATTGAGGGCTAGGGTGAAAAAGGAATTATCCTCACATAACAACTAAAGAGAAGCTTTCTGAGAAACTGCATTGCCATGTGTGAATGCAACTCACAGAGTTACACGTTTCTCTTCAGTGATCAGTTTGTTAACACAGTTTTCTGGAAATCTGCAATTTGGTATTTCATAGCGCAATGAACCTTACGGTGACAAAGGAAATATCCACAGATGAAAACTAGAAAGAAGCTTTCTTAGAAACTTCTTGGTGATGTGTGAATTCATCTCACAGAGTTACACTTATGTTTCGTGGAGCAGTCCATTAACACTGTCTTTGAGGAAGCTGAGAAGGGCTTCCTTGGATCGCATTGAGGCCTACGCTGATAAAGGAAATTTCATCCGTTCAAAACGTGAAAGAAGCTTTCTGAGAAACTTCTTTCTGATCTGTGAATTCATCTCACAGAGTTACAACCTATGCCTCAAGAAGCAGTTTGCTAACACTCTTTTCGTGGAATCTGGAAAGTGATATTTGGTAGCCCACTAGGGGCCCATGGTGAAAAAGGAAATGTCCTCACATAATAACTACAGAGAAACTTTCTGAGAGATTGCTTTCTGATGTGTGACTTCATCACACAGAGTTCCACCCTTCCCTTCTTGGAACAGTTTGCTAACACTGTTCTCGTGGATTCTGCAAAGGTATATTTGGGAGCTCATTGAGGGCTAGGGTGAAAAAGGAATTATCCTCACATAACAACTAAAGAGAAGCTTTCTGAGAAACTGCATTGCCATGTGTGAATGCAACTCACAGAGTTACACGTTTCTCTTCAGTGATCAGTTTGTTAACACAGTTTTCTGGAAATCTGCAATTTGGTATTTCATAGCGCAATGAACCTGACGGTGACAAAGGAAATATCCACAGATGAAAACTAGAAAGAAGCTTTCTTAGAAACTTCTTGGTGATGTGTGAATTCATCTCACAGAGTTACACTTATGTTTCGTGGAGCAGTCCATTAACACTGTCTTTGAGGAAGCTGAGAAGGGCTTCCTTGGATCGCATTGAGGCCTACGCTGATAAAGGAAATTTCATCCGTTCAAAACGTGAAAGAAGCTTTCTGAGAAACTTCTTTCTGATCTGTGAATTCATCTCACAGAGTTACAACCTATGCCTCAAGAAGCAGTTTGCTAACACTCTTTTCGTGGAATCTGGAAAGTGATATTTGGTAGCCCACTAGGGGCCCATGGTGAAAAAGGAAATGTCCTCACATAATAACTACAGAGAAACTTTCTGAGAGATTGCTTTCTGATGTGTGACTTCATCACACAGAGTTCCACCCTTCCCTTCTTGGAACAGTTTGCTAACACTGTTCTCGTGGATTCTGCAAAGGTATATTTGGGAGCTCATTGAGGGCTAGGGTGAAAAAGGAATTATCCTCACATAACAACTAAAGAGAAGCTTTCTGAGAAACTGCATTGCCATGTGTGAATGCAACTCACAGAGTTACACGTTTCTCTTCAGTGATCAGTTTGTTAACACAGTTTTCTGGAAATCTGCAATTTGGTATTTCATAGCGCAATGAACCTTACGGTGACAAAGGAAATATCCACAGATGAAAACTAGAAAGAAGCTTTCTTAGAAACTTCTTGGTGATGTGTGAATTCATCTCACAGAGTTACACTTATGTTTCGTGGAGCAGTCCATTAACACTGTCTTTGAGGAAGCTGAGAAGGGCTTCCTTGGATCGCATTGAGGCCTACGCTGATAAAGGAAATTTCATCCGTTCAAAACGTGAAAGAAGCTTTCTGAGAAACTTCTTTCTGATCTGTGAATTCATCTCACAGAGTTACAACCTATGCCTCAAGAAGCAGTTTGCTAACACTCTTTTCGTGGAATCTGGAAAGTGATATTTGGTAGCCCATAGGGGCCCATGGTGAAAAAGGAAATGTCCTCACATAATAACTACAGAGAAACTTTCTGAGAGATTGCTTTCTGATGTGTGACTTCATCACACAGAGTTCCACCCTTCCCTTCTTGGAACAGTTTGCTAACACTGTTCTCGTGGATTCTGCAAAGGTATATTTGGGAGCTCATTGAGGGCTAGGGTGAAAAAGGAATTATCCTCACATAACAACTAAAGAGAAGCTTTCTGAGAAACTGCATTGCCAGGTGTGAATGCAACTCACAGAGTTACACGTTTCTCTTCAGTGATCAGTTTGTTAACAAAGTTTTCTGGAAATCTGCAATTTGGTATTTCATAGCGGAATGAACCTTACGGTGACAAAGGAAATATCCACAGATGACAACTAGAACGAAGCTTTCTTAGAAACTTCTTGGTGATGTGTGAATTCATCTCACAGAGTTACACTTATGTTTCATGGAGCAGTCCATTAACACTGTCTTTGAGGAAGCTGAGAAGGGCTTCCTTGGATCGCATTGAGGCCTACGCTGATAAAGGAAATTTCATCCGTTCAAAACGTGAAAGAAGCTTTCTGAGAAACTTCTTTCTGATCTGTGAATTCATCTCACAGAGTTACAACGTATGCCTCAAGAAGCAGTGTGCTAACACTCTTTCGTGGAATCTGGAAAGTGATATTTGGTAGCCCACAGGGGCCCACGGTGAAAAAGGAAATGTCCTCACATAATAACTACAGAGAAACTTTCTGAGAGATTGCTTTCTGATGTGTGACTTCATCACACAGAGTTCCACCCTTCCCTTCTAAGAACAGTTTGCTAACACTGTTCTCGTGGATTCTGCAAAGGTATATTTGGGAGCTCATTGAGGGCTAGGGTGAAAAAGGAATTATCCTCACATAACAACTAAAGAGAAGCTTTCTGTGAAACTGCATTGCCAGGTGTGAATGCAACTCACAGAGTCACACGTTTCTCTTCAGTGATCAGTTTGTTAACAAAGTTTTCTGGAAATCTGCAATTTGGTATTTCATAGCGGAATGAACCTTACGGTGACAAAGGAAATATCCACAGATGACAACTAGAACGAAGCTTTCTTAGAAACTTCTTGGTGATGTGTGAATTCATCTCACAGAGTTACACTTATGTTTCGTGGAGCAGTCCATTAACACTGTCTTTGAGGAAGCTGAGAAGGGCTTCCTTGGATCGCATTGAGGCATACGCTGATAAAGGAAATTTCATCCGTTCAAAACGTAAAAGAAGCATTTTGAGAAACTTCTTTCTGATCTGTGAATTCATCTCACAGAGTTACAACCTATGCCTCAAGAAGCAGTTTGCTAACACTCTTTCGTGGAATCTGGAAAGTGATATTTGGTAGCCCACAGGGGCCCACGGTGAAAAAGGAAATGTCCTCACATAATAACTACAGAGAAACTTTCTGAGAGATTGCTTTCTGATGTGTGACTTCATCCCACAGAGTTCCACCCTTCCCTTCTTGGAACAGTTTGCTAACACTGTTCTCGTGGATTCTGCAAAGGTATATTTGGGAGCTCATTGAGGGCTAGGGTGAAAAAGGAATTATCCTCACATAACAACTAAAGAGAAGCTTTCTGAGAAACTGCATTGCCATGTGTGAATGCAACTCACAGAGTTACACGTTTCTCTTTAGTGATCAGTTTGTTAACACAGTTTTCTGGAAATCTGCAATTTGGTATTTCGTAGCGCAATGAACCTTACGGTGGCAAAGGAAATATCCACAGATGAAAACTGGAAAGAAGCTTTCTTAGAAACTTCTTGGTGATGTGTGAATTCATCTCACAGAGTTACACTTATGTTTCATGGAGCAGTCCATTAACACTGTCTTTGAGGAAGCTGAGAAGGGCTTCCTTGGATCGCATTGAGGCCTACGCTGATAAAGGAAATTTCATCCGTTCAAAACGTGAAAGAAGCTTTCTGAGAAACTTCTTTCTGATCTGTGAATTCATCTCACAGAGTTACAACCTATGCCTCAAGAAGCAGTTTGCTAACACTCTTTTCGTGGAATCTGGAAAGTGATATTTGGTAGCCCTAGGGGCCCATGGTGAAAAAGGAAATGTCCTCACATAATAACTACAGAGAAACTTTCTGAGAGATTGCTTTCTGATGTGTGACTTCATCACACAGAGTTCCACCCTTCCTTCTTGGAACAGTTTGCTAACACTGTTCTCGTGGATTCTGCAAAGGTATATTTGGGAGCTCATTGAGGGCTAGGGTGAAAAAGGAATTATCCTCACATAACAACTAAAGAGAAGCTTTCTGAGAAACTGCATTGCCATGTGTGAATGCAACTCACAGAGTTACACGTTTCTCTTCAGTGATCAGTTTGTTAACATAAGTTTTCTGGAAATCTGCAATTTGGTATTTCATAGCGCAATGAACCTGACGGTGACAAAGGAAATATCCACAGATGAAAACTAGAAAGAAGCTTTCTTAGAAACTTCTTGGTGATGTGTGAATTCATCTCACAGAGTTACACTTATGTTTCGTGGAGCAGTCCATTAACACTGTCTTTGAGGAAGCTGAGAAGGGCTTCCTTGGATCGCATTGAGGCCTACGCTGATAAAGGAAATTTCATCCGTTCAAAACGTGAAAGAAGCTTTCTGAGAAACTTCTTTCTGATCTGTGAATTCATCTCACAGAGTTACAACCTATGCCTCAAGAAGCAGTTTGCTAACACTCTTTTCGTGGAATCTGGAAAGTGATATTTGGTAGCCCCTAGGGGCCCATGGTGAAAAAGGAAATGTCCTCACATAATAACTACAGAGAAACTTTCTGAGAGATTGCTTTCTGATGTGTGACTTCATCACACAGAGTTCCACCCTTCCCTTCTTGGAACAGTTTGCTAACACTGTTCTCGTGGATTCTGCAAAGGTATATTTGGGAGCTCATTGAGGGCTAGGGTGAAAAAGGAATTATCCTCACATAACAACTAAAGAGAAGCTTTCTGAGAAACTGCATTGCCATGTGTGAATGCAACTCACAGAGTTACACGTTTCTCTTCAGTGATCAGTTTGTTAACACAGTTTTCTGGAAATCTGCAATTTGGTATTTCATAGCGCAATGAACCTGACGGTGACAAAGGAAATATCCACAGATGAAAACTAGAAAGAAGCTTTCTTAGAAACTTCTTGGTGATGTGTGAATTCATCTCACAGAGTTACACTTATGTTTCGTGGAGCAGTCCATTAACACTGTCTTTGAGGAAGCTGAGAAGGGCTTCCTTGGATCGCATTGAGGCCTACGCTGATAAAGGAAATTTCATCCGTTCAAAACGTGAAAGAAGCTTTCTGAGAAACTTCTTTCTGATCTGTGAATTCATCTCACAGAGTTACAACCTATGCCTCAAGAAGCAGTTTGCTAACACTCTTTTCGTGGAATCTGGAAAGTGATATTTGGTAGCCCATAGGGGCCCATGGTGAAAAAGGAAATGTCCTCACATAATAACTACAGAGAAACTTTCTGAGAGATTGCTTTCTGATGTGTGACTTCATCACACAGAGTTCCACCCTTCCCTTCTTGGAACAGTTTGCTAACACTGTTCTCGTGGATTCTGCAAAGGTATATTTGGGAGCTCATTGAGGGCTAGGGTGAAAAAGGAATTATCCTCACATAACAACTAAAGAGAAGCTTTCTGAGAAACTGCATTGCCATGTGTGAATGCAACTCACAGAGTTACACGTTTCTCTTCAGTGATCAGTTTGTTAACACAGTTTTCTGGAAATCTGCAATTTGGTATTTCGTAGCGCAATGAACCTTACGGTGGCAAAGGAATATCCACAGATGAAAACTGGAAAGAAGCTTTCTTAGAAACTTCTTCGGTGATGTGTGAATTCATCTCACAGACTTACACTTATGTTTCATGGAGCAGTCCATTAACACTGTCTTTGAGGAATCTGAGAAGGGCTTCCTTGGATCGCACTGAGGTCTACGCTGATAAAGGAAATTTCATCCGTTCAAAACGTGAAAGAAGCTTTCTGAGAAACTTCTTTCTGATCTGTGAATTCATCTCACAGACTTACAACCTATGCCTCAAGAAGCAGTTTGCTAACACTCTTTTCGTGGAATTTGGAAAGTGATATTTGGTAGCCTCTAGGGGCCCTAGGTGAAAAAGGAAATGTCCTCCCATGATAACTACAGAGAAACTTTCTGAGAGATTGCTTTCTGATGTGTGACTTCTTCACACAGAGTTCCACCCTTCCCTTCTTGGAACAGTTTGCTGACACTGTTCTCGTGGATCCTGCAAAGGTATATTTGGGAAGTCATTGAGGGCTGGGGTGAAAAAGGAATTTTCCTCACATAACAAATAAAGAGAAGCTTTCTGAGAAACTGCATTGCCATGTGTGAATGCAACTCACAGAGTTACACGTTTCTCTTCAGTGATCAGTTTGTTAACACAGTTTTCTGGCAATCTGCAATTTGGTATTTCATAGCGCAATGAACCTGACGGTGACAGAGGAAATATGCACAGATGAAACCTGAAAGAAGCTTTCTTAGAAACTTCTTGGTGATGTGTGAATTCATCTCACAGAGTTACACTTAGGTTTCGTGGAGCAGTCCATTCACACTGTCTTTGAGGAAGCAGAGAAGGGCTTCCTTGGATCGCATTGAGGCCTACGCTGATAAAGGACATTTCATCCGTTCAAAACGTGAAAGAAGCTTTCTGAGAAACTTCTTTCTGATCTGTGAATTCATCTCACAGAGTTACAACCTATGCCTCAAGAAGCAGTTTGCTAACACTCTTTTCGTGGAATCTGGAAAGAGATATTTGGTAGCCCACAGCGTCCCATGGTGAAAAGGGAAATGTACTCACATAACAACTACAGAGAAACTTTCTGAGAGATTGCTTTCTGATGTGTGACTTCATCACACAGAGTTCCACACGTCCCTTCATGGAACAGTTTGCTAACACTGTTCTCGTGGATTCTGCAAAGGTATATTTGGGAGCTCATTGAGGGCTAGGGTGAAAAAGGAATTATCCTCACATAGCAACTAAAGAGAAGCTTTCTGAGAAACTGCATTGCCATGTGTGAATGCAACTCACAGAGTTACACGTTTCTCTTCAGTGATCAGTTTGTAGCACAGTTTTCTGGAAATCTGCAATTTGGTATTTCATAGCGCAATGAACCTGACGGTGACAAAGGAAATATCCACAGAAGAAAACTAGAAAGAAGCTTTCTTAGAAACTTCTTGGTGATGTGTGAATTCATCTCACAGAGTTACACTTATGTTTCGTGGAGCAGTCCATTAACACTGTCTTTGAGGAAGCTGAGAAGGGCTTCCTTGGATCGCATTGAGGCATATGCTGATAAAGGAAGTTTCATCCGTTCAAAACGTGAAAGAAGCCTTTCTGAGAAACTTCTTTCTGATCTGTGAATTCATCTCACAGAGTTACAACCTATGCCTCAAGAAGCAGTTTGCTAACACCCTTTCGTGGAATCTGGAAAGTGATATTTGGTTGCCCACAGGGGCCCACGGTGAAAAAGGAAATGTCCTCACATAATAACTACAGAGAAACTTTCTGAGAGATTGCTTTCTGATGTGTGACTTCATCCCACAGAGTTCCACCCTTCCCTTCTTGGAACAGTTTGCTAACACTGTTCTCGTGGATTCTGCAAAGGTATATTTGGGAGCTCATTGAGGGCTAGGGTGCAAAAGGAATTATCCTCACATAACAACTAAAGAGAAGCTTTCTGAGAAACTGCATTGCCATGTGTGAATGCAACTCACAGAGTTACACGTTTCTCTTTAGTGATCAGTTTGTTAACACAGTTTTCTGGAAATCTGCAATTTGGTATTTCGTAGCGCAATGAACCTTACGGTGGCAAAGGAAATATCCACAGATGAAAACTGGAAAGAAGCTTTCTTAGAAACTTCTTGGTGATGTGTGAGTTCATCTCACAGAGTTACACTTATGTTTCGTGGAGCAGTCCATTAACACTGTCTTTGAGGAAGCTGAGAAGGGCTTCCTTGGATCGCATTGAGGCCTACGCTGATAAAGGAAATTTCATCCGTTCAAAACGTGAAAGAAGCTTTCTGAGAAACTTCTTTCTCAACTGTGAATTCATCTCACAGAGTTACAACCTATGCCTCCAGAAGCAGTTTGCTAACACTGTTTTCGTGGAACCTGGAAAGTGATATTTGGTAGCCCATAGGGGCCCATGGTGAAAAAGGAAATGTCCTCACATCATAACTACAGAGAAACTTTCTGAGAGATTGCTTTCTGATGTGTGACTTCATCACACAGAGTTCCACGCTTACCTTCTTGGAACAGTTTGCTAACACTGTTCTCGTGGATTCTGCAAAGGTATATTTGGGAGCTCATTGAGGGCTAGGGTGAAAAAGGAATTATCCTCACATAACAACTAAAGAGAAGCTTTCTGAGAAACTGCATTGCCAGGTGTGAATGCAACTCACAGAGTTACACGTTTCTCTTCAGTGATCAGTTTGTTAACAAAGTTTTCTGGAAATCTGCAATTTGGTATTTCATAGCGGAATGAACCTTACGGTGACAAAGGAAATATCCACAGATGAAAACTAGAAAGAAGCTTTCTTAGAAACTTCTTGGTGATGTGTGAATTCATCTCACAGACTTACAATTATGTTTCGTCTAGCAGTCCATTAACACTGCCTTTGAGGAAGCTGGGAAGGGCTTCCTTGGATCGCATTGAGGCCTACGCTGATAAAGGAAATTTCATCCGTTCAAAACGTGAAAGAAGCTTTCTGAGAAACTTCTTTCTGATCTGTGAATTCATCTCACAGAGTTAGAACCTATGCCTCCAGAAGTAGTTTGCTAACACTCTTTTCGTGGAATCTGGAAAGTGATATTTGGTAGCCCAAAGGGGCCCATTGTGAAAAAGGAAATGTCCTCACATCATAACTACAGAGAAACTTTCTGAGAGATTGCTTTCTGATGTGTGACTTCATCACACAGAGTTCCACCCTTCGCTTCTTGGAACAGTTTGCTAACACTGGTCTCGTGGATTCTGCAAAGGTATATTTGGGAGCTCATTGAGGGCTAGGGTGAAAAAGGAATAATCCTCACATAACAACTAAAGAGAAGCTTTCTGAGAAACTGCATTGCCAGGTGTGAATGCAACTCACAGAGTTACACGTTTCTCTTCAGTGATCAGTTTGTTAACACAGTTTTCTGGAAAACTGCAATTTGGTATTTCATAGCGCAATGAAACTTACGGTGACAAATGAAATATCCACAGATGACAACTAGAACGAAGCTTTCTGAGAAACTTCTTGGTGATGTGTGAATTCATCTCACAGAGTTACACTTATGTTTCATGGAGCAGTCCATTAACACTGTCTTTGAGGAAGCTGAGAAGGGCTTCCTTGGATCGCATTGAGGCATACGCTAATAAAGGAAATTTCATCCGTTCAAAACGTAAACGAAGCATTTTGAGAAACTTCTTTCTGATCTGTGAATTCATCTCACAGAGTTACAACCTATGCCTCAAGAAGCAGTTTGCTAACACCCTTTCTTGGAATCTGGAAAGTGATATTTGGTTGCCCACAGGGGCCCACGGTGAAAAAGGAAATGTCCTCACATAATAACTACAGAGAAACTTTCTGAGAGATTGCTTTCTGATGTGTGACTTCATCACACAGAGTTCCACGCTTACCTTCTTGGAACAGTTTGCTAACACTGTTCTCGTGGATTCTGCAAAGGTATATTTGGGAGCTCATTGAGGGCTAGGGTGAAAAAGGAATTATCCTCACATAACAACTAAAGAGAAGCTTTCTGAGAAACTGCATTGCAATGTGTGAATGCAACTCACAGAGTTACACGTTTCTCTTCAGTGATCATTTTGTTAACATAATTTTCTGGAAATCTGCAATTTGGTATTTCATAGCACAATGAACCTGACAGTGACAAGGGAAATATCCACAGATGAATACTAGAAAGAAGCTTTATTAGAAACTTCTTGGAGATGTGTGAATTCATCTCACAGAGTTACACTTATGTTTCATGGAGCAGTCCATTAACACTGTCTTTGAGGAATCTGAGAAGGGCTTCCTTGGATCGCACTGAGGTCTACGCTGATAAAGGAAATTTCATCCGTTCAAAACGTGAAAGAAGCTTTCTGAGAAACTTCTTTCTGATCTGTGAATTCATCTCACAGACTTACAACCTATGCCTCAAGAAGCAGTTTGCTAACACTCTTTTCGTGGCATTTGGAAAGTGATATTTGGTAGCTCTAGGGGCCCTAGGTGAAAAAGGAAATGTCCTCCCATGATAACTACAGAGAAACTTTCTGAGAGATTGCTTTCTGATGTGTGACTTCTTCACACAGAGTTCCACCCTTTCCTTCTTGGAACAGTTTGCTAACACTCTTCTCGTGGATTCTGCAAAGGTATATTTGGGAGCTCATTGAGGGCTAGGGTGAAAAAGGAATTATCCTCACATAACAACTAAAGAGAAGCTTTCTGAGAAACTGCATTGCAATGTGTGAATGCAACTCACAGTGTTACACGTTTCTCTTCAGTGATCATTTTGTTAACATAATTTTCTGGAAATCTGCAATTTGGTATTTCATAGCACAATGAACCTGACAGTGACAAGGGAAATATCCACAGATGAAAACTAGAAAGAAGCTTTCTTAGAAACTTCTTGGAGATGTGTGAATTCATCTCACAGAGTTACACTTATGTTTCATGGAGCAGTCCATTAGCACTGTCTTTGAGGAATCTGAGAAGGGCTTCCTTGGATCGCATTGAGGCCTACGCTGATAAAAGAAATTTCATCCATTTAAAACACGAAAGAAACTTTCTGAGAAACTTCTTTCTGATCTCTGAATTCATCTCACAGAGTTACAACCTATGCCTCAAGAAGAAGTTTGCTAACACTCTTTTCATGGAATCTGGAAAGTGATATTTGGTAGCCCCTAGGGGCCCATGGTGAAAAAGGAAATATCCTCACATAATAACTACAGAGAAACATTCTGAGAGATAGCTTTCTGATGTGTGACTTCATCACACAGAGTTCCACCCTTCCCTTCTTGGAACAGTTTGCTAACACTGTTCTCGTGGATTCTGCAAAGGTATATTTGGGCGCTCATTGAGGGCTGGGGTGAAAAAGGAATTATCCTCACATAACAACTAAAGAGAAGCTTTCTGAGAAACTGCATTGCCATGTGTGATTGCAACTCACAGAGTTACACGTTTCTCTTCAGTGATCAGTTTGTTAACACAGTTTTCTGGAAATCTGCAACTTGGTATTTCATAGCGCAATGAACCTGACGGTGACAAAGGAAATATCCAGAGATGAAAACTAGAAAGAAGCTTTCCTAGAAACTTCTTGGTGATGTGTGAATTCATCTCATAGAGTTTCACATATGTTTCGTGGAGCAGTCCATTAACACTGTCTTTGAGGAAGCTGAGAAGGGCTTCCTTGGATCGCATTGAGGCCTACGCTGATAAAGGAAGTTTCATCCGTTCAAAACGTGAAAGAACCTTTCTGAGAAACTTCTTTCTGATCTGTGAATTCATCTCACAGAGTTACAACCTATGCCTCAAGAAGCAGTTTGCTAACACTCTTTTCTTGGAATCTGGAAAATGATATTTGGTAGCCCATAGGGGCCCATTGTGAAAATGGAAATGTCCTCGCATAATAACTACAGAGAAACTTTCTGAGAGATTGCTTTCAGATGTATGACTTCATCACACAGAGTTCCACCCTTCCCTTCTTGGAACAGTTTGCTAACACTGTTCTCGTGGATTCTGCAAAGGTATATTTGGGAGCTCATTGAGGGCTAGGGTGAAAACGGAATTATCCTCACATAACAACTAAAGAGAAGCTTTCTGAGAAACTGCATTGCCATGTGTGAATGCAACGCACAGAGCTACACGTTTCTCTTCAGGGATCAGTTTGTTAACACAGTTTTCTGGAAATCTGCAATTTGGTATTTCATAGCACAATGAATCTGACGGTGACAAAGGAAATATCCAGAGATGAAAACTAGAAAGAAGCTTTCTTAGAAACTTCTTGGTGATGTGTGACTTCATCTCACAGAGTTACACTTATGTTTCGTGGAGCAGTCCATTAACACTGTCTTTGAGGAAGCTGAGAAGGGCTACCTTGGATCGCATTGAAGCCTACGCTGAAAAAGGAAATTTCATTGGTTCAAAACTTGAAAGAGCTTTCTGAGAAACTTCTTTCTGATCTGTGAATTCATCTCAAAGAGTTACACTTATGTTTCGTGGAGCAGTCCATTCGCACTGTCTTTGAGGAAGCTGAGAAGGGCTTCCTTGGATCGCATTGAGGCCTACGCTGATAAAGGACATTTCATCCGTTCAACACGTGAAAGAAGCTTTCTGAGAAACTTCTTTCTGATCTCTGAATTCATCTCACAGAGTTACAACCTATGCCTCAAGAAGAAGTTTGCTAACACTCTTTTCATGGAATCTGGAAAGTGATATTTGGTAGCCCCTAGGGGCCCATGGTGAAAAAGGAAATATCCTCACATAATAACTACAGAGAAACATTCTGAGAGATAGCTTTCTGATGTGTGACTTCATCACACAGAGTTCCACCCTTCCCTTCTTGGAACAGTTTGCTAACACTGTTCTCGTGGATTCTGCAAAGGTATATTTGGGCGCTCATTGAGGGCTGGGGTGAAAAAGGAATTATCCTCACATAACAACTAAAGAGAAGCTTTCTGAGAAACTGCATTGCCATGTGTGATTGCAACTCACAGAGTTACACGTTTCTCTTCAGTGATCAGTTTGTTAACACAGTTTTCTGGAAATCTGCAACTTGGTATTTCATAGCGCAATGAACCTGACGGTGACAAAGGAAATATCCAGAGATGAAAACTAGAAAGAAGCTTTCCTAGAAACTTCTTGGTGATGTGTGAATTCATCTCATAGAGTTTCACATATGTTTCGTGGAGCAGTCCATTAACACTGTCTTTGAGGAAGCTGAGAAGGGCTTCCTTGGATCGCATTGAGGCCTACGCTGATAAAGGAAGTTTCATCCGTTCAAAACGTGAAAGAACCTTTCTGAGAAACTTCTTTCTGATCTGTGAATTCATCTCACAGAGTTACAACCTATGCCTCAAGAAGCAGTTTGCTAACACTCTTTTCTTGGAATCTGGAAAATGATATTTGGTAGCCCATAGGGGCCCATTGTGAAAATGGAAATGTCCTCGCATAATAACTACAGAGAAACTTTCTGAGAGATTGCTTTCAGATGTATGACTTCATCACACAGAGTTCCACCCTTCCCTTCTTGGAACAGTTTGCTAACACTGTTCTCGTGGATTCTGCAAAGGTATATTTGGGAGCTCATTGAGGGCTAGGGTGAAAACGGAATTATCCTCACATAACAACTAAAGAGAAGCTTTCTGAGAAACTGCATTGCCATGTGTGAATGCAACGCACAGAGCTACACGTTTCTCTTCAGGGATCAGTTTGTTAACACAGTTTTCTGGAAATCTGCAATTTGGTATTTCATAGCACAATGAATCTGACGGTGACAAAGGAAATATCCAGAGATGAAAACTAGAAAGAAGCTTTCTTAGAAACTTCTTGGTGATGTGTGACTTCATCTCACAGAGTTACACTTATGTTTCGTGGAGCAGTCCATTAACACTGTCTTTGAGGAAGCTGAGAAGGGCTACCTTGGATCGCATTGAAGCCTACGCTGAAAAAGGAAATTTCATTGGTTCGAAACTTGAAAGAGCTTTCTGAGAAACTTCTTTCTGATCTGTGAATTCATCTCAAAGAGTTACACTTATGTTTCGTGGAGCAGTCCATTCGCACTGTCTTTGAGGAAGCTGAGAAGGGCTTCCTTGGATCGCATTGAGGCCTACGCTGATAAAGGACATTTCATCCGTTCAACACGTGAAAGAAGCTTTCTGAGAAACTTCTTTCTGATCTGTGAATTCATCTCACAGGGTTACAACCTATGCCTCAAGAAGCAGTTTGCTAACACTCTTTTCGTGGAATCTGGAATGTGATATTTGGCAGCCCATAGTGGCCCATGGTGAAAAAGGAAATGACCTCACATAATAACTACAGAGAAACTTTCTGAGTGATTGCTTTCGATGTGTGACTTCATCACACAGAGTTCCATGCTTCCCTTCTTGGAACAGTTTGCTAACACTGTTCTCGTGGATTCTGCAAAGGTATATTTGGGGGCTCATTGAGGGCTAGGGTGAAAAAGGAATGATCCTCACATAATAACTAAAGAGAAGCTTTCTGAGAAACTGCATTGCCATGTGTGAATGCAACTCACAGAGTTACACGTCTCTCTTCAGTCATCAGTTTGTTAACACAGTTTACTGGAAATCTGCAATTTGGTATTTCATAGCGCAATGAACGTTACGGTGACAAAGGAAATATCCAGAGTTGAAAACTGGAAAGAAGCTTTCTTAGAAACTTCTTGATGATGTGTGAATTCATCTCACAGAGTTACGGTTATGTTTCGTGGAGCAGTCCATTAACACTGTCTTTGAGGAAGCTGAGAAGGGCTTCCTTGGATCGCATTGAGGCCTACGCTGATAAAGGAAATCTCAACCCTTCAAAACATGAAAGAAGCTTTCTGGGAAACTTATTTCTGATCTGTGAATTCATCTCTCAGAATTACAACCTATGCCTCAAGAAACAGTTTGCTAACACTCTTTTCGTGGAATCTGGAAAGTGATATTTGGTAGCCCATAGGGGCCCATGGTGAAAAAGGAACTGTCCTCACATAATAACTACAGAGAAACTTTCTGAGAGATTGCTTTCTGATGTGTGACTTCATCACACAGAGTTCCACCCTTCCCTTCTTGGAACAGTTTGCTAACACTGTTCTCGTGGATTCTGCAAAGGTGTATTTGGGAGCTCATTGAGGTCTTGGGTGAAAAAGGTATTATCCTCACATAATAACTAAAGAGAAGCTTTCTGAGAATCGGCATTGCCATGTGTGAATGCAACTCACAGAGTTACACGTTTCTCTTCAGTGATCAGTTTGTTAAAAACGTTTTCTGGAAATCTGCAATTTCGTATTTCATAGCGCAATGAACTTTACGGTGACAAAGGAAATATCCTCAGATGAAAACTAGAAAGAAGCTTTCTTAGAAACTTCTTGGTGATGTGTGAATTCATGTCACAGAGTTACACTTATGTTTCGCGGAGCTGTCCGTTAACACTGTCTTTGAGGAAGCTGAGAAGGGCTTCCTTGCATCGCATTGAGGCCTTCGCTGATAAAGAAAATTTCATCCATTCAAAACGTGAAAGAAGCTTTCTGAGAAAATTCTTTCTGATCTGTGAATTCATCTCAAAGAGTTACTAACTATGCCTCAAGAAACAGTTTGCTAACACTCTTTTCGTTGAATCTGAAAAGTGATATTTGGTAGCCCATAGGGGCCCATGGTGAAAAAGGAAATGTCCTCACATAATAAATACAGAGAAACTTTCCGAGAGATTGCTTTCTGATGTGTGACTTCATCACACAAAGTTCCACACTTCCCTTCTTGGAACACTTTGCTAACACTGATCTCGTGGATTCTGCAAAGGTATATTTGGGGGCTCTGAGGGCTAGGGTGAAAAAGGAATTATCCTCACATAATAACTAAAGAGAAGCTTTCTGAGAAACTGCATTGCCATGTGTGAATGCAACTCACAGAGTTACACGTCTCTCTTCAGTCATCAGTTTGTTAACACAGTTTACTGGAAATCTGCAATTTGGTATTTCATAGCGCAATGAACGTTACGGTGACAAAGGAAATATCCACAGATGAAAACTGGAAAGAAGCTTTATTAGAAACTTCTTGATGATGTGTGAATTCATCTCACAGAGTTACGGTTATGTTTCGTGGAGCAGTCCATTAACACTGTCTTTGAGGAAGCTGAGAAGGGCTTCCTTGGATCGCATTGAGGCCTACGCTGATAAAGGAAATCTCAACCCTTCAAAACATGAAAGAAGCTTTCTGGGAAACTTATTTCTGATCTGTGAATTCATCTCTCAGAATTACAACCTATGCCTCAAGAAACAGTTTGCTAACACTCTTTTCGTGGAATCTGGAAAGTGATATTTGGCAGCCCATGGGGCCCATGGTGAAAAAGGAACTGTCCTCACATAATAACTACAGAGAAACTTTCTGAGAGATTGCTTTCTGATGTGTGACTTCATCACACAGAGTTCCACCCTTCCCTTCTTGGAACAGTTTTCTAACACTGTTCTCGTGGATTCTGCAAAGGTATATTTGGGAGCTCATTGAGGGCTAGGGCAAAAAAGGAATTATCCTCACATAGTAACTAAAGAGAAGCTTTCTGAGACACTGCATTGCCATGTGTGAATGCAACCCACAGAGTTACACGTTTCTCTTCAGTGATCAGTTTGTTAACACAGTTCTATGGAAATCTGCAATTTGGTATTTCATAGAGCAATGAACCTGACGGTGACAAAGGAAATATCCACAGAGGAAAAGTAGAAATAAGCTTTCTTAGAAACTTCTTGGTGATGTGCGAATTCATCTCACAGAGTTACACTTATGTTTCGTGGAGCAGTCCATTAACACTCTTTTTGAGGAAGCTGAGAAGGGCTTCCTTGGATCGCATTGAGGCCTATGCTGATAAAGGAAATTTCATCCGTTGAAAACGTGAAAGAAACTTTCTGAGAAACTTCTTTCTGATCTGTGAATTCATCTCAAAGAGTTACACTTATGTTTCGTGGAGCAGTCCATTAACACTGTCTTTGAGGAAGCTGAGAAGGGCTTCCTTGGATCGCATTGAGGCCTACGCTGATAAAGGAAATTTCATCCGTTCAAAACGTGAAAGAAGCTTTCAGAGAAACTTCTTTCTGATCTGTGAATTCATCTCACAGAGTTACAACCTATGCCTCAAGAAGTAGTTTGCTAACACTCTTTTCGTGGAATCTGGAAAGTGTTATTTGGTAGCCATTTGGGGCCCATGGTGAAAAAGGAAATGTCCTCACATAATAACTACAGAGAAACTTTCTGAGAGATTGCTTTCTGATGTGTTACTTCATCACACAGAGTTCCACCATTCCCTTCTTGGAAAAGTTTGCTAACACTGTTGTCGTGGATTCTGCAAAGGTATATTTGGGAGCTCATTGAGGGCTAGGGTGAAAAAGGAATTATCCTCACAGAATAACTAAAGAGAAGCTTTCTGAGAAACTGCATTTCCATGTGTGAATGCAACTCACAGAGTTACACGTTTCTCTTCAGTGATCAGTTTGTTAACACAGTTTTCTGGAAATCTGCAATTTGGTATTTCGTAGCGCAATGAACCTTAGGGTGACAAAGTAAATATCCACAGAGGAAAAGTAGAAAGAAGCTTTCTTAGAAACTTCTTGGTGATGTGCGAATTCATCTCACAGAGTTACACTTATGTTTCGTGGAGCAGTCCATTAACACTCTTTTTGAGGAAGCTGAGAAGGGCTTCCTTGGATCGCATTGAGGCCCACGCTGATAAAGGAAATTTCATCCGTTCAACACGTGAAAGAAGCTTTCTGAGAAACTTCTTTCTGATCTGTGAATTCATCTCACAGAGTTACAACCTATGCCTCAAGAAGCAGTTTGCTAACACTCTTTTCGTGGAATCTGGAAAGTGATATTTGGTAGCCCACAGGGGCCCATGGTGAAAAAGGAAATGTCCTCACATAATAACTACAGAGAAACTTTCTGAGAGATTGCTTTCTGATGTGTTACTTCATCACACAGAGTTCCACGCTTCCCTTCTTGGAACAGTTTGCTAACACTGTTCTCGTGGATTCTGCAAAGGTATATTTGGGAGCTCATTGAGGGTAGGGAGTAAAAGGAATTATCCTCACATAATAACTAAAGAGAAGCTTTCTGAGAAATTGCATTGCCATGTGTGAATGCACGTCACAGTGTTACACGTTTCTCTTCAGTGATCAGTTTGTTAACACAGTTTTCTGGATATCTGCAATTTGGTATTTCATACTGCAATGAACCTTACGGTGACAAAGGAAATATCCACAGATGAAAACTAAAAAGAAGCTTTCTTAGAAACTTCTTGGTGATGTGTGAATTCATCTCACAGAGTTACACTTATGTTTCGTGGAGCACTCCGTTAACACTATTTTTGAGGAAGCTGAGAAGGGCTTCCTTGGATCGCATTGATTCCTACGCTGATAACGGAAATTTCATCCGTTCAACACGTGAAAGAAGCTTTCTGAGAAACTTTTTTCTGATCTGTGAATTCATCTCAAAGAGTTACAACCTATGCCTCAAGAAGCAGTTTGCTAACACTCTTTTCGTGGAGTCTGGAAAGTGATATTTGGTAGCCCATAGGGGCCCATGGTGAAAAAGGAAATGTCCTCACATAATAACTACAGAGAAACTTTCTGAGAGATTGCTTTCTGATGTGTGACTTCATCACACAGAGTTCCACACTTCCATTTTTGAACAGGTTGCTAGCACTGTTCTCGTGGATTCTGCAAAGGTATATTTGGGGGCTCATTGAGGGGTGGGTGAAAAAGGAATAATCCTCACATAGTAACTAAAGAGAAGCTTTCTGAGAAACTGCATTGCCATGTGTGAATGCAACTCACATAGTTACACGTTTCTCTTCAGTCATCAGTTTGTTAACACAGTTTTCTGGAAATCTGCAATGTGGTATTTCATAGCGCAATGAACCTTACGGTGACAAAGGAAATATCCAGAGATGAAAAGTAGAAAGAAGCTTTCTTAGAGACTTCTTAGTGATGTGTGAGTTCATCTCACAGAGTTACACTTATGTTTCGTGGAGCAGTCCATTAACACTGTCTTTGAGGAAGCTGAGAGGGGCTTCTTTGATCGCATTGAGACCTACGCTGATAAAGGAAATTTCATCCGTTCAAAACGTGAAAGAAGCTTTGTGAGAAACTTCTTTCTGATCTGTGAATTCATCTCACAGAGTTACAACCTATAGCCTCAAGAAGCAGTTGCTAACACTCTTTTCGTGGAGTCTGGAAAGTGATATTTGGTAGCCCGTACGGGCCCATGGTGAAAAAGGAAATGTCCTACATCATAACTACAGAGAAACTTTCTGAGAGATTGCTTTCTGATGTGTGACTTCATCACACAGAGTTCCACCCTTCCCTTCTTGGAACAGTTTGCCAACACTGTTGTCGTGGATTCTGCAAAGATATATTTGGGAGCTCATTGAGGGCTAGGGTGAAAACGGAATTATCCTCACATAATAACTAAAGAGAAGCTTTCTGAGAAACTGCATTGCCATGTGTGAATTGCAACTCACAGAGTTACACGTTTCTCTTCAGTGATCAGTTTGTTAACAGAGTTTTCTGGAAATCTGCAATTTGGTATTTCATAGCGCAATGAACCTTACGGTGACAAAGGAAATATCCAAAGATAAAAAGTAGAAAGAAGCTTTCTTAGAAACTTCCTCGTGATGTCTGAATTCATCTCACAGAGTTACACTTATGTTTCGTGGAGTAGTCCATTAACACTGTCTTTAAGAAAGCTGAGAAGGGCTTCCTTGCATCGCATTGAGGTCTACGCTGATAAAGGAAATTTCATCCGTTCAACACGTGAAAGAAGCTTTCTGAGAAACTTCTTTCTGATCTGTGAATTCATCTCACAGAGTTACAACCTATGCCTCAAGAAGCAGTTTGCTAACACTCTTTTCGTGGAATCTGGAAAGTGATATTTGGTAGCCCATAGGGGCCCGTGGTGAAAAAGGAAATGTCCTCACATCATAACTACAGAGAAACTTTCTGCGAGATTGCTTTCTGATGTGTGACTTCATCACACAGAGTTCCACACTTCCCTTTTTGAACAGGTTGCTAACACTGTTCTCGTGGATTCTGCAAAGGTATATTTGGGAGCTCATTGAGGGCTAGGGTGAAAAAGGAATTATCCTCACAGAATAACTAAAGAGAAGCTTTCTGAGAAACTGCTTTGCCATGGTGTGAATGCAACTCACAGAGTTACACGTTTCTCTTCAGTGATCAGTTTGTTAACACAGTTTTCTGGAAATCTGCAATTTGGGATTTCATAAGTGCAAGTGAACCTTACGGTGACAAAGGAAATATCCTCAGATGAAAAAGTAGAAAGAAGCTTTCTTATAAACTTCCTTGGTGATGTGTGAATTCATCTCACAGAGTTACACTTATGTTTCGTGAAGCACTCCATTAACACTATCTTTGAGGAAGCTGAGGAGGGCTTCATTGGATCGCATTGAGGCCTACGCTGATAAAGGAATTTCATCCGTTCAATACGTGAAAGAAGCTTCCGGAGAAACTTCTTTCTGATCTTTGAATTCATCTCACAGAGTTACAACCTCTGCCTCAAGAAGTAGTTTGCTAACACTCTTTTCGTGGAATCTAGAATGTGATATTTGGTCAGCCCCTAGGGGCCCATGGTGAAAAGGAAATGTCCTCACATCATAAGTACAGAGAAACTTTCTGAGACATTGCTTCTGATGTGTGACTTCATCACACAGAATTCCACCCTTCCCTTCTTGGAACAGTTTGCTAACACTGTTCTCGTGGATTCTGCAAAGGTATATTTGGGAGCTCATTGAGGGCTAGGGTGTAAAAGGAATTATCCTCACATAATAACTAAAGAGAAGCTTTCTGAGAAACTGCATTGCCATGTGTGAATGCAACTCACAGAGTTACACGTTTCTCTTCAGAGATCAGTTGTTAACACAGTTTTCTGGAAATCTGCAATTTGGTATTTCGTAGTGCTAATGAGCCTTACGGTGACAAAGGAAATATCCACAGAATGAAAACTAGAAAGACGCTTTCTTAGAAACTTCTTGGTGATGTCTGAATTCATCTCACAGAGTTACACTTATGTTTCATGGAGCAGTCCATTCACACTGTCTTTGAGGAAGCTGAGAAGGGCTTCCTTGGATCGCATTGAGGCCTACGCTGATAACGGAAATTTCATCCCGTTCAAAATGTGAAAGAAGCTTTCTGAGAAACTTCTTTCTGATATGTGAATTCATCTCACAGAGTTACAACCTATGCCTCAGAGAGGCAGTTTGCTAACACTCTATTTCGTGGAATCTGGAAAGTGATATTTGGTAGCCCCTAGGGGCCCATGGTTGAAAAAGGAAATGTCCTCACATAATCACTACAGAGAAACTTTCTGAGAGATTGCTTTCTGATGTGTGACTTCATCACACAGAGTTCCACCCTTCCTTCTTAGAACAGTTTGCTAACACTGTTCTCGTGGATTCTGCAAAGGTATATTTGGGAGCTCATTGAGGGCTAGGGTGAAAAAGGAATTATCCTCACATAACTAACTAAAGAGAAGCTTTCTGAGAAACTGCATTGCCATGTGTGAATGCAACTCACAGAGTTACACGTTTCTCTTCAGTGATCAGTTTGTTAACACAGTTTTCTGGAAATCTGCAATTTGGTATTTCATAGCGGAATGAACCTTACGGTGACAAGGGAAATATCCAGAGGTGAAAACTAGAAAGAAGCTTTTATAGAAACTTCTTGGTTATGTCTGTATTCATCTCACCGAGTTACACTTATGTTTCGTGGAGCAGTCCATTAACACTGTCTTTGAGGAAGCTGAGAAGGGCTTCCTTGGATTCGCATTGAGGCCTATGCTGATAAAGGAAATTTCATCCGTTCAAAACGTGAAAGAAGCTTTCTGAGAAACTTCTTTCTGATCTGTGAATTCATCTCACAGAGTTACAACGTATAGCCTCAAGAAGCAGTTTGCTAAGCACTCTTTTCGTGGAATCTGGAGAGTGATATTTGGTAAGCCCCTAGGGGGCCCATGGTGAAAAAGGAAATGTCCTCACATAATAAATACAGAGAAACTTTCTGAGAGATTGCTTTCTCGATGTGTGACTTCTTCACACAGAGTTCCACCCTTCCCTTCTTGGAACAGTTTGCTAACACTGTTTTCGTGGATTCTGCAAAGGTATCTTTGGGAGCTCATTGAGGGTTTGTGTGAAAAAGGTATTATCCTCACATAACAACTAAACAGAAGCTTTCTGAGAAACTGAATTGCCAGGTGTGAATGCAACTCACAGATTTACACGTTTCTCTTCTGTGATCAGTTTGTTAACACAGTTCTCTGGAAATCTGCAATTTGGTATTTCATAGCGCAATGAACCTTACGGTGATAAAGGAAAATATCCACAGATGAGAACTAGAAAAAGCTTTCTTGAGAACTTCTTGGTGATGAGTGAATTCATCTCACAGAGTTACACTTATGTTTCGTGGGGCAGTCCATTCACACTCTCGTTGAGGAAGCTGAGAAGTACTTCCTTGTATCGCATTGAGCCTACGCTGATAAAGGAAATTTCATCCGTTCAAACGTGAAAGAAACTTTCTGAGAAAATTCCTTCTGATCTGTGAATTCATCTCACAGAGTTACAACCTATGCCTCAAGAAGCAGTTTGCTAACACTCTTTTCGTGGAATCTGGAATGTGATATTTGGTAGCCCATAGGTTGCAACTGGTGAAAAAGGAAATGTCCTCACATCATAACTACAGAGAAACTTTCTGAGAGATTGCTTTCTGATGTGTGACTTTCATCACACAGAGTTCCACCCTTCCCTTCTTGGAACAGTTTGCTAACAATGTTCTCGATGGATTCTGCAAAGGTATATTTGGGAGCTCATTGAGGGCTAGGGTGAAAACGGAATTATCCTCACATAATAACTAAAGAGAAGCTTTCTGAGAAACTGCATTGACATGTGTGAATCAACTCACAGAGTTACACGTTTCTCTTCAGTGATCAGTTTGTTAACACAGTTTTCTGGAAATCTGCAATTTGGTATTTCATAGAGCAATGAACCTTACGGTGACAAAGGAAATATCCACAGGATGAAAACTAGAAAGAAGCTTTCTAGAAACTTCTTGGTGATGTGGGAATTCATCTCACAGAGTTACACTTATGTTTCGTGGAAGCAGACCATTAACACTGTCTTTGAGGAAGCTGAGAAAGGCTTCCTTGGATCGCATTGAGGCCTACGCTGATAAAGGAAATTTTATACAGTTCAACACGTGATAAGAAGCTTTCTGAGAAACTTCTTTCTGATCTGTGAATTCATCTCACAGAGTTACAACCTATGGCCTCAAGAGGCAGTTGCAACACTCTTTTCGTGGAAATCTGGAAAGTGATATTTGGTAGCCCATAGGGGCCCATGGTGAAAAAGGAATTGTCCTCACATAATAACTACACAGAAACTTTCTGAGAGATTGCTTTCTGATGTGTGACTTCATGACACAGAGTTCCACCCTTCCCTTCTTGGAACAGTTTGCTAACACTGTTCTCATGGATTCTGCAAAGGTGTATTTGGGAGCTCATTGAGGGCTAGGGTGAAAAAGGAATTATCCTCACATAATAAGTAAAGAGAAGCTTTCTGAGAAACCGCATTGCCATGTGTGAATGTAACTCACAGAGTTACACGTTTCTCTTCAGTGATCAGTTTGTTAACACAGTTTTCTGGAAATCTGCAATTTGGTATTTCATAGCGCAATGAACCTTACGGTGACAAAGGAATATCCACAGAAAAAAAATAGAAAGAAGCTTTCTTAGAAACTTCCTCGTGATGTGTGAATTCATCTCACAGAGTTACACTTATTTCGTGGAGCAGTCCATTAACACTGTCTTTGAGGAAGCTGAGAAGGGCTTCCTTGGATCGCCTTGAGGCCTACGCTGATAAAGGAAATTTCATCCGTTCAACACGTGAAAGAAGCTTTCTGAGAACTTCTTTCTGATCTGTGAATTCATCTCACAGAGTTACAACCTATGCCTCAAGAAGCAGTTTGCTAACACTCTTTTCGTGGAATCTGGAAAGTGATATTTGGTAGCCCCTAGGGGCCCAGGTGAAAAAGGAATTGTCTCACATCATAACTACAGAGAAACTTTCTGAGAGATTGTTTTCTGATGTGTGACTTCATCACACAGAGTTCCCCCTTCCCTTCTTGGAACATTTTGCTAACACTGTTCTCGTGGATTCTGCAAAGGTAATTTGGGAGCTCATTGAGGGCTAGGGAGTAAAAGGAATTATCCTCACATAATAACTAAAGAGAAGCTTTCTGAGAAACTGCATTGCCATGTGTGAATGCAACTCACAGAGTTACACGTTCTCTTCAGTGATCAGTTTGTTAACACAGTTTTCTGGAAATCTGCAATATGGTATTTCATAGCGCAATGAACCTTACGGTGACAAAGGAAATATCCACAGATGAAAACTAGAAAGAAGCTTTCTAGAAACGCTTGGTGATGTGTGAATTCATCTCACAGAGTTACACTTATGTTTCGTGGAGCAGTCCATTAACAGTGTCTTTGAGGAAGCTGAGAAGGGCTTCCTTGGATCGCATTGAGGCCTATGCTGATAAAGGAAATTTCATCCGTTCAACACGTGAAGAAGCCTTCTGAGAAACTTCTTTCTGATCTGTGAATTCATCTCAAAGAGTTACAACCTATGCCTCAAGAAGCAGTTTGCTACACTTTTCGTGGAATCTGGAAAGTGATATTTGGTAGCCCATAGGGGCCGATGGTGAAAAAGGAAATGTCCTCACATAATAACTACAGAGAAACTTTCTGAGAGATTGCTTTCTGATGTTGTACTTCATCACACAGAGTTCCACCATTCCCTTCTTCAACAGTTTGCTAACACTGTTGTCGTGCATTCTGCAAATATATTTGTTAGCTCATTGAGGGCTAGGTGAAAAAGGAATTATCCTCACAGAATAAATAAAGAGAAGCTTTCTGAGAAACTGCATTGCCATGTGTGAATGCAACTCAAGATAGTTACACGTTCTTCAGTGATCAGTTTGTTAACACAGTTTTCTGAATCTACAATTTGGTATTTCGTAGCCCAATGAACCTTACTGTGACAAAGGAAATATCCACAGATAAAAACTAGAAAGAAGCTTTCTTAGAA